>NC_139700.1:12943517-12973517 GCF_964188405.1 Protomyctophum parallelum
GTGTGTTTGACACTCTACTGGATTTGGCAGAAGGTATTTTGGTCTCAAAGGAATTTGGATTGAGTGTCAAGTTGTTGTTTTTTTCTCACTGAAGCAGAGGTGACATTTTGCCAATTTTCCTACGTCATGGAATATCAATTTTCCAAGTTTACTGTACATCTCTATCTCCCTGCTCTCAATGTTTTATGTTGGTGCTTAATCGTGTCGAGCAGGGAGAAAGTCCAACAGAGCCAAACGCCAAGTCAAATATCATATGCACACATATTGTTACTCATTCTGTAATAAATATTGGTAAATCTATTCGTGAGTTGTCTTACTGAAATACAAATGTAGCCCAGTGGTTATTTCATGCCCTTAGTCTTATTCTTATATTTTAATACATAATACAAGTCATTTTAAAACAGTTGAATGTATGCCTTTAATAAAAGGTTGTCTGTTATAAATAGATCTCTAAATAAATAGGTTTTAGTACAGGACTTATGTTTAAAAACGATGCATGCCGTTCATAGCAGTTAAAGGGTAAAATGCATAGGAGAGACTGTGGAAAAAACCCAATAACGAGGTGCAATGTTGAACAGGTGTGTTCCATGGTTAATGAGTTTACTGAGCCAAGAGTAAATGAGACAGTTAACCAGGTACTGGAGTTCTTCATTCTGATTGGTGTGTGTGATCAAGTGATGTGTTCTGATTGGGGGTTTCTCAATCAGGTGAAGTGGGGAGGAGAGAGAATATTGAGTGAGTGGAAAATTACTGAACAGATTCACCAGAGCGTATGACCTGACACAGGTTGACATGACACAGAAGTGAAGTGGAAGTTTTCTGATAGTTTGATGCACAGTGCATGATTCTTGTGTCTGTTTGTTCGAGTTATAAGAAGTCTTAGTGAGTGGTAATGTAACATGTGTTTGTACTGAGTGAAGAAAGCAAGTTAGTTTCTCAACAAGAGGAGACTTTTGCTCATTCTAAGAGACTGTTTGGAGTGTGTTCCTGACGAGGATTCGACGTTCCTGCAGTCTGCTCGGCTTCATCACATCTCATCATCTCACGAACTGTTCTACAGATCTGACAAAGAACTGTGAGTACTAGGACCTTTGCTCATGATCAACAAGGACTGAGGACGATTAAATCATCATCACCCCACCATCACCACGATCAGGCCTACAACTTTTGGTTTGTGTGTGTGCGCGCGTGTGTATGAGTGTGGGCCCACTGTGTGTTTAGATTAAAGTGTTTTGTATTTTGTATCTGCTATTTAGGAATAGTGATAGCTTATTTTTGAGTTGTGTAAGGTAAAAGGGATTTTGCACAGAGTCAAGAGTGTTTGGTTTTGTAAAGGTAATTAATTAATTAATTGGAACGATACAAATTGGAACGATACAGAGAACCAATAGGAACTGAAATTGGAACGATACAAATTGGAACGATACAGAAAACCAATAGAGGGGAGTTGCAACACTCAGTTCACACGGGTGTGATTTTTTGTGTACGCCTACATATACACCCAAAGATAGTTCCATGTGATAGAGGGGTCAAAGTTGAACAAAAGTTTTGCTAATATTTTAGATATGAGTCAACAATACAAATGACGCTCATTCTGTGGATTCATTTACTTTTAATGTGTGGCCCCATAGTGCCCCCCACAAAATGACCGGAACTACTTAATATTCACCAAAACCAGAGCAGAACTCCCACCACGGGACTCGGCCAGTCAATTAGTTGCAAGTTGCAACCACTATATATATTACCACTGATATGCAGACGACACACAAATCTACATCCCCGTCACAGCAACTGACCCATCCAACATTCACAACCTTGAAATCTGTTTAGCCGTCAAGAAATGGATGAATGCCCGGTAGTTCCTTCCTGCTCCTGAACTCTGCCAAATCAGATTATAGAGATGCTGCTAGTCGGTCCAGCTAAACATATCCATCTGTTCAATAACATAACTCTTATCCTCGATGGCTTCCCAATAACCCACAAACCAACAGTCCGAAACTTAGGAGTCATTTTTGACACATCTCTATCCTTCACACACCATAAAAACCATCACAAAATTTGCCTTCTTCCATCTGCACAACGTTGCTAGAATCCGTCCAATACTTTCACTTCCCGATGCTGAAACCCTGGTCCACGCTTCTTTTTTTAATGAGCATCAATAACGACCATCACCTGGGCACAGTCACAGTCACAGACACATACAGCTCCCCTCTGCAGGCCTCTATACTGAAAGTGACTGCATGGAGTCTGTCTCATTTCTCTCCAAAAGCATGTGAATATGATGGATTATGATTACAGCTCACATTTCATATCACACACTTTTTTTTTTTTTTATAAATCGATACATATCGTCGGGATATAATATCGATATATCGCGATATACGATAAAAAAAAAAATCAAAAACAGGTAAGGATAAGAAGTCTATATTAACTAGACAGGGCATTTTTTATGTAGTACATTTTCTATTTCTCTATCTTTTTCCTTCATCAATCAAATGAGACGCCCAACGGGCAGACTGTGTTTTTTTTTCTTGCAGATGAAAGAGAATATGTAATTAACATGCTGTAATTGCAGGCATGCATGAAGCCTCTCTTTTCATTTCAAGATGAAATGCTGCGAGCTTGCTCCCCAAAGCCAAGGTCAGCCAGGAGTCTGTGCCTAGGCAATGCATACTTAATAGAACAAGACAGGATAGCATCATACTGTAGATCTGCACACAGTGCTTTTCAACCCTTTTCATATCAAGGCCCATTTTTTTATTCGGCATTTGAGCCACGGACCACCATATTTGATGACACTAACAGATTGTTACCAAAACAGTTACAGAAGATATTTGAGTTTAGCTCAGAGGATGAGGACCATAGAAGAAGATATGATTTCAATTTCTGGTTATCGTTGATCAAGATAACAATTCTTATACTGTGCTCTAATTGTGTAGATATCTTGTACATTAAGTAATGCAGATGTTTAACAATAATGTAACTCTTGAGAGTGTAAAATTTTACCAAATGGACCTGTTACGATGTGTGACGACCTTTGGCATTTCCATGGGCAAGACGGACAGGCCGGCCCGGGAGAAGATATTAACATGACGCGAGGCTTGGTCACATTAAATCATTCACACAGTTTATTACACATACAGAATCATATATAGCTTGGATACTTCATGTCCTAATGACGTCACTGACTAGACATCACAATCACTGCCTGCTGCACGCGGCCTTCAGCGTGCCCTAACACAGCTCTAAAGTATGTTACAGTTCAGGCAGTGCACCATACATATAAGTACATGCATATTCACGTACAAGTACCAAGTATCAGTACACAGCATGTTGTTACAACAGGACCCGCAATTCATTTTACACAAGAGTTAAAGACCTATAAGGGTCCTTTTGGTTATCAACTCGCCATAATTTAGCTGCCTGTATGGGGATCACCTGGAACCCCCTCAAGGACCACTGGATGAGAACCACTGCTCTAGATATCTTATGTTAAATACTTCTAGTATACTTCCATGCATTATTAGTATTCAACAAACATCAGTCTATACCGCAGCATGCTAACAGCATACATTATTATTGAGTGCTTTCAAAGTGCTATTTATTAACGGGCACAACATTTTCAACTCTTGGCGCCTGAAACCATGAGTGTGATTTGCCCATTTCTTTCCTTGACCTCCAACCAAATTCACTTACAGTAGCCAGACCGCAGCTATAATACACATCACTCGCTGTAAAAACTAAATGGGGTATACCTCTGTCCCCGCGTGCTGACGTGGTCTGGTAGCCGGTGGATGGTTCTACACCGCCACCAGATGACTTCGCCTGCCATGCTCGATAAACACTGTTCCGACCGCCATGCCGCGCCATTCCCGCGCATACGGCATCCCCACCTCCGCAGACACAACCTCTGCTCAAACGCTCTCGAGGAGCTTAAGTAAGTCATATAAAAATGAGAACCGTTTGAGTTTTACGAGATGCTCATACAGAGAATATCCCCGCAGGCTAATACAAGACAGTACATTGTTCGATCAGGAACACCCCCCCCCTCCCCCTTTAAAGTGTGGTCGAACGATGGAACTGGTTAAGCGTCCCCTCTGCCAATGATATCAGATTTAAGGGAAAGGTCTTTAAGGCCCCCGTCCAGAACCTCCTGGCTGCCTGGCTGGCTGGCTGTCTGCAGCGTGTTGGCTCAGGATGACCTCATGGGCTGTGGCTAGCGTGGTTTTGGCAGCGAGGAGACGTGTGTAAGCTGTGGCAGAAGATGACAGAGAAATTAAGGCAGCACGGACATTTTCTGCCGAAGCAGCACGTTGGTACTGGTATTTATTTAGGGGATTATTTGATCCGCACTCGCCTGTGTTGGGCAGTTTGAAGTGCTATAAAAGAATTAAGGACAGCTTCAGATGAAGCTGTTCTAGACGCTCCACTTTTCTGCTGCATGCTTGATGAAATATTGTAGTACCGGTACTTTAGCTTTGAACCAAAATGTTTTGCTCTCTTTGAGCTGGAAATTACAATGGTACTACCTATAGTTAATTGAGAAACATTATGAAAGTATGAAATTAACTAAACAAGTCTCAAGATGAACTGTAAACAGTGTTGCCAGTTCAATACCGGCACCCTACTTCTATTTCAGTAATTCTTTTTCACCTGTGTACAGTGTTATTAAGAAAGAAGCACCGGCAATATGTCGTAAGAAATAACAAACTTTATGATACAATTTTCAAATGAACCTTTAATTTTATGCGTAGGCAATCTCGGGTCTAACTGGGACACATCATTTAAAATGAACACAGGGATGGTGTAATGCTAAACGATAAAAGTGATTGGCCTTTAAGAGAAGCCAGTAAGGGGGCCAGTTGCCTCACAGCTAGAAGGTACTGCATGGGTTCGCTTCCCGCTGGGGGGCGTGTTCTTTCCTCCGCGTCATCAGCGCCCATACCCAGGGCAAAAAACATGCAGTAATCCTGGTCTCTATACTGCCTCCCCCTGGTCAGCCGGGGCACCTGATGGAGGGGAAAGGAACTGGTTGGAATAACGTGTTCCTTCCACGTGCTACGTCCAACTGGGGAAACTCCCCCCTGGCAGGTGAAAAGAAGCGGCTGCATGCATTGAAGGAGGACAATTTGCTATTTTATTTTACTGATTATGTATATAGTATACGTATGACTAGCTCTAAATGATGACGTAAGACATACGTATACATATACATATACTATATAGAGTATGTAGTTGTAAGTTGATTAGTGGTATACTGTGGTTACTTTGCGCCAAAAACCGTGCCAGCCAACCAGCCACTTGATGCGTATGCAAATAAAACAGCAGATTTGTGCCTGGTTTGCTGGGACCAGATTACATAAATGACCATATTTCTTACGTCATCATTAAGAGCTAGTCATACATATACACACCATGTACTCTGGTCCCAGCAAATCAGGCAATATTTGCTATTTTATTTTACTGATTATGTATATAGTATACGTATGACTAGCTCTAAATGATGACGTAAGACATACGTATACATATACATATACTATATAGAGTATTGTAAGTTGATTAGCGGTATACTGTGGTTACTTTGCGCCAAAAACCGTGACAGCCAACCCGCCATTTGATGCGTATACAAATAAAACAGAAGATTTGTGCCTGGTTTGCTGGGACCAGATTACACAAATGACCATATTTCTTACGTCATCATTGAGAGCTAGTCATACATATACACACCACGTACTCTGGTCCCAGCAGATCAGGCACAATTTGCTATTTTATTTTACTGATTATGTATATAGTATACGTATGACTAGATCTAAATGATGACGTAAGACATACATATACATATACTATATAGAGTATGTAGTTGTAAGTTGATTAGCGGTATACTGTGGTTACTTTGCGCCAAAAACCGTGACAGCCAACCCGCCATTTGATGCGTATGCAAATAAAACAGCAGATTTGTGCCTGGTTTGCTGGGACCAGATTACACAAATGACCATATTTCTTACGTCATCATTGAGAGCTATAGTCATACATATACACACCACGTACTCTGGTCCCAGCAGATCAGGCACAATTTGCTATTTTATTTTACTGATTATGTATATAGTATATGTATGACTAGCTCTAAATGATGACGTAAGACATATGGTCATTTATGTAATCTGGTCCCAGCAAACCAGGCACGGATTTGCTGTTTTTTTGCATACACATCAAATGGCGGGTTGGCTGTCACGGTGAACGAAGACCGGGCGAAATTATTACTTGCGCGCTCTGCTTGCGCAAGTAACAAGTAATAATAGTAGTATTATTATTAAAGAGGATCCAACAAGTCACAAGTCAGCCACTCGGCTCTCTGACAAGATAGTTAGGGAGAACGTACTGTAGCTGCATGAGTGGGTTAGTCTGGGAATTGGAAGGTCGCCGTATTGACCCCCGGGATTGACCCCCCCTGCTCGCCCAGTGTATGTGTGTCGCTGAGACAGACATGTCCCTATTATTACAGACTGCCCCTGATAGCGAGGATCGGTAATTGCAGAGTAAACGTACAAATTAAATTAATGGGTAAAAATACCCCAACAACAACTACTGTAAAGTGGACACATGTTTTGTTTTAAATGGACTATCCCCGCATTACCATCAAGGAACAACCGACACTGAGAACCTACGATTACCACAGATACCTTATACCTCCTCAAAACAAAGCAAAATGTCACTCGTCTGACAATAAAATTGGATATGAACCTGTCTGAAAGCCATCTCCATTCAAGAACAAACACAGGGTGTTTGGCAAACAGTTTGACACACTCTTTCCGCCCTAAATGCATCGGTGGAGGCAAAGCGTGATGTCCCTTCAGTTTAACGGTAATGGCTCCTCATTGTGGGCCGTGGAGAATGTGGTGCTATTCATACCAGTGGATGATTGAAAAGAAAATTGAATCCCTTTTGATGTGATAAATGTGTCTATTACTGCATTTGCACACAAAATGTCTGTGGAAATTATAGTGGGAAGGTAGGGCTCTCTGGAGGCGAAAAATACATAGGGATAACATATTGGCTAGGTTTGATTGGAAGTGAAATATATACACTGTATGGGTAGATGGAATGAGTCCATGCTGGCTGATTTTTTCTTTTCTGCAGGAACTTCACAAATGAAAGGCCTTAAGAGAGCCTCAATTGTAAGACTATATAAAAAGGTTAAATGTCTGCCTTGCTCCCTCTCTCCTTTTCTCTAAAGAGCTGTTTGATAGAGGACACCAACAAATGCTGTTTGCCTAATAAAAGGGCATTTTCCCCTTTGAATCACTTCTGAAATACAGTGCGGAGCAACGCGCCGGAGATAATGGGGCCCTGGTATTTTGTGGTGCATACAGTGTTGCACTTGTGAAGGACACTAGATCATTTGATGTTCTTAAGGCAGTTGATATGAAACGATTCTGTTAAGCCATTCGGCTTGAGGCTCAATTTGGAACTTTTATCCATTTGCAAACATATGGACTCAAGGCTAAGAAACACGTTGCTGATTATATTTGATTATAGAATACAAATAAATTAATAAGGATTACACTTAATTGACAGTGATTACGTCACACTTCAAAATATACATATGATATATGGTATATTATTTACACGCATTCGTACGGCATACCCTCCGACACATGTGACCCACACTCTCTCACGCACACTCACAATTCTCTCTCTCTCTCTCTCTCTCTCTCTCTCTCTCTCTCTCTCTCTCTCTCTCTCTCATGTGAGAGTCAAGACAGCAAAGAGCTATACGGGGCATTTATTGTCTAAAATAAAGCCTTGACTGGGAGCTTTACAAAGTTACAGTGTGCATTTTTATTTAATTATTGCCTTATCCACTGTTTGGTCCTGCACCTGCCATCCAGTAGATGTGCCAGTTCTACTCTTTCCCTTGTGAGCCTCAGCCTTCTGAGCACTCTGTATGGGAATACCACTCATTTTAAACATTGAACTAAGGCTTTTGTAAAAGCCTTAGTCTCACTGTGTGAAACCCACACAACCCCGGCTCACGTACTGTAGCACAATACTGAAGACCTAAACCAAAATTTTACCTTTTATTTACAGTAAAACTTTAACTTTTGTGGAAGTTAACGTCATTATAATATTAATTTATAAGATACCCCAACTTTTGTAAAAAGCCTTAGAGTCTAGTCTCACTGTGTGAAACCCACACAACCCCGGCAGTGACAGACCATCTGCAGTGCCAGTCTCGTTAGGCCGGGCGTACTTTCACAGAACTTAGGGTCTTTTTTCTCTTTTATCTTTCCCCATGCATTTTCCTGTATATAGTCAACCAGCCATTGTTTAACCAGTACATTCCTATTTAAGATTAAGATATCATATGAAGGGGTACGGTGGCACAGTTGGTAGTGCTGTCGCCTCACAGCTAGAAGGTCCTGGGTTCGATTCCCGCTGGGGACGCTGTGGGCACTGGCGGCGTGTTCCCTCCTCCGCGTCATCAGTGCCCATACCCGAGGCGGGGGTTGGCGATAGGGCCTTTCTGTGTGGAGTTTGCATGTTCTCCCCGTGTCCCCTAGGGTAGATACCCTCACAAAAACATGCCATAATCCTGGTCTCTAAAACTACCTCCCCCTGGGGCCCTGGCCAGCCGGGGCGCCTGATGGAGGGGAAAGGAACTGGTCGGAATAACGTGTCCCTTCCACGCGCTACGTCCGTCCGGGGAAATTCCCCTCTGTCAGGTGAAAAGAAGCAGCTTGGACTCCTCATGCATAGAAGGAGGCATGAGTTCAGTCCACTGCCCCCCCAGGTTGGCAGAGGAAGTGTAGCGCCCAGGATTACATTAGATAATTGGCACTGGGTGAAAAGAAAACTGGGTTACAAAATCGTGGGATAAAAATTTAGAAAAAAAAAAAAGATATCATATGAAAGAATTAAATAATTTATCTTCTCTTATTACATAACTGATTTTAAGATTCAAGATTAGCTTAAGATATCATATGAAAGAATTAAAGAATTTATCTTCCATTAATATACCTTGTGTGGAAATAATAAAAACAAGAATGACACGCGTATCATTAACAGGCGTTCTCCATTGTGAGACTTTTATATTTTTTATTTCTACACAACTCCTCTATCTCTAGGTACCGGTATATATTATCTCAATAGTTCAATGGTGAAAATGAGTGGTATTTCCCTTTAAGTACTCATTACTTAACACAATGACAATATGCTACAGTTGGTTACAGCCTACTAGCATTAAAACAGAACAATGGAAGGAGTGAACTCTATTTTGAAATGAGCCATCCATCATTTCAATGTGAAATCACTACAATGAAACTGAAATTTGGTCCAACCAATGACTATCTAAACTAAGTACTGCACCCCCCTAATACAGTACATATACTTCCTTTGTCCTTTTTCATAGTTTTATTGACTCTTTTATCCCTGCTTATTTTCTGTAGGCCTATACCTTAGTTTGTTGAATTGAATTATGGCTGTATTCTATCTATTATAAATCACTTTTTGTAACCCTCTTTCAGAAAGAAAGATCGGGTTAATCTGTGTCAAATTAATATCAGACCCCACTTCGGAAACCACTGCCCTGGTTAAATATCCAAAAGTCAAGTAAAACTCAGACAAATACAACCCTTCTTCGGCTGCACACTGCTCACTGTTGATCCTTTTGGCAATCATTAATGTTTGACACTCATGGCTGAATTTCCCAGACCTTGTTGGTTTAAGGTTAACAACTCGTTGAATTTGAGAAACATGCAGATTGAGATTACAAGAATTACAGTGAAATCGAGAAACCAGTGAAATCTAAGGTGCGTTCGGAAATTTGCACGGAGCGCACTGGTGTGCCCTGTTGTCAACAAAAAAGAAACATACTGTAACACCAGAGTAACACCCTGGATAAATGAGCATACACGCTCACTGAAGCAAGAATGTCGTAGAGCTGAGCGAGCTTGGAGAAAAAACTAACTCACCATCCACCTAGAGATTCTTAAAAAGTCAACAGTCGCCTATAACAATGCCTGCCTCTAGCAAGGCAGGCATATTTCTCTGGCATTATTAATGAGAACAAGACAAATGCCAGAGTCCTATTCTCTACCATTGAACGACTTTTAACCCCCCCCCCCCCCCCCCCAGTCCTACAAGCAGTCATTCCCGGCCTCTAAAGCTAAGTGTAATGAGTTTGCATGCTTTTTTGACAACAACATTTTTAACATTAGAGCTGATATTATGAATGGTGCTGCTGCTAGCGCAAACCTTCAAACAGCAGCTAATGGTCCCAGGGTAGATCTCTCCAGGGGGAGCCTATTATCGTTCTGCGCAATTGATGAAGACGAACTCTGCAAAACCATATCACAGATGACATCATCCTCCTGTTCATTGGATACAATTCCCACCACCTTTCTCAAAGAGGTCTTAGACAGTGTGATTGGAGATATCCTAAAAATTGTAAACAGCTCTCTACAATCAGGCGTCTTCCCAGACTCACTGAAGACTGCTGTAGTTAGGCCCCTACTCAAGAAACACAATCTTGATCCCGCTGTTTTGGGTAACTATTGACCCATTTCAAATCTACCCTTTCTGGGCAAGGTTTTAGAAAAATGCATCTTCCATCAATTGGATGTGTTTCTACAGAACAATAATGTCCACAACAAATTCCAATCTGGCTTTAGGAAAGGTCACAGCACAGAAACAGCACTTGTAATAGTAATGAATGATCTTAGGGTGTCTGCTGACAAGAAACATGTATCCGTTCTCTTACTTCTAGATCTAACGGCTGCATTTGACACGATTGATCATTCAATTTTAATACAGCGTCTGGAGCACTGGATAGGCCTGTCTGGTATGGCCCTGTCCTGGTTCTCCTCCTACCTATCAAACAGAAGTTACTTTGTCAATCTAGCCGAGTTTGACTCAGACAAACACGACATCAGTTCTGGTATTCCACAGGGCTCGATTCTTGGCCCTCTGCTTTTCTCCTTGTACATAGTGCCATTGGGCGAACTCATTACCAATCACGGAGTCAATTTTCATTTCTATGCTGATGATACCCAACTATATCTCTCTGTGGCTCCAGATGATCCCTGTGCTTTAGACCCGCTGTTGACCTGTCTGTCTAGCATCAAATGTTGGATGAGTGAGAACTTTCTCAAGCTAAATGAGGATAAGACAGAAGTTCTCATAATCGGTTCTAGTGAGCAGAAAGAATCAATAATAAGCAGACTTGGCAACCTGACTGTAGAAAGTAGCAGTACAGTAAAGAACCTGGGGGTTATTATTGATTCTGAATTGAATTTTAATTCACACATTAATCATGTTACCAAGATTGCCTTTTTTCACCTTAGAAATATTGCACGAATCAGAGCCTATTTGTCCTTGGACGATGCAAAAACGCTAATCCACGCCTTTGTTTTTTCTCGGCTTGATTACTGCAATGCACTTTTTTCAGGACTGCCTAAGAAAACAACTGACAGATTACAACTTGTCCAAAATGCAGCAGCCAGAGTTTTAACTAGAACTAAGATGAGAGAACATATTACTCCAGTTTTGGCATCACTGCACTGGCTTCCGGTTGTTTTTAGGATTGATTTTAAAATTATTTTACTTGTCTATAAAGCTCTCAATGGTCTCGCACCTTCCTACCTACATGACTGCCTGCCTAAATATGTCCCAAACCGCCCCCTAAGGTCTTCCACTGCTGGCCTGCTCGCTTTGCCTAAAAAAATGGCAACTAAAAAATACGGGGAAGCAGCTTTTTACTTCTACGGGCCGTCGGCATGGAACAAGCTCCCACTGTACCTTCGTCAGGCAGCCTCTGTAGACATTTTTAAAGCTCAGCTCAAGACACACTTCTACAACATTGCTTTTAATTGATCTTTTATTTTTTATTTTTTGTTATTCATGTCCTCACTGTATTGCATTACTGCTTGTTTTTTAATGTCGTTGCCTTGCTTTTCTTTTATTCTCCATTGTTCTGTAAAGCACTTTGAGCTGCATTTCATGTCATGAAAGGTGCTATACAAATAAAGTTTTATTATTATTATTATTATTAGTTTATTCAGTGCACTCGATGCGTTGTCGTTCGGAAATCCGGCCTGACCTGTCACGATATCAGTCTGTTGAACACCTTTTATTATGTAGTGATGTCCTAGTGTTTCCTGTTTTCCCTAGTTACTGTTTCCTGTCTTGTCTCACCTTACTAGTTTTCTCCACCTGTGTCCACCTGTCTCCCTGCCAATCCCTGTGTTGATTGTTAGGTCTGTTCACCTGTGTATTGTTATCCTGTGTCTACTTAAACCCTCAGTTCCTTGTGTTCCCTGCCAGATCTTAGATGTTGTTACAGTGTTCAGTCCTAGTTATGTTCTCGTAGTGTTTTTTTATTTTTATTCTCCTGCGTTCTCTTGTGTTCCTGTGTTTTGGAGAATAAATCACCTACATTTGACCTGCTCTGCCCCTGCTCTGTTTCTGCAATTGGGTCCTACATCTCCTGAGTCGCACCGTGACATGACCGACCCTATAAAGTTGGGGTGCATCACTGCGCTGTCTTGAGCACCCCCCGGCGGCAAAATTTAACCTTTCACCTTTGTTATTACACACGCATCAACGTGTGTAGACCAACAGCAGGTAGGCTAATGTTTAGCCCCATATGGAACCTCTCCTCCTCTGAGGGGGGAGGGAGAGGTTCCATATGGGGCTAGCTAATGTTATGAATGAATTACCTTTCAATGTTACAGGAAGGTGTGTTGTTTTAACTGGTCGTTCGTAAATTAGCCACACTCAGTGCTCTGTGACGTGACCCAGTGCACAAAAAGAACTGAGCACATTCCCGGTGCGCATGTCCGAAAGCACCCCTAGCAAATGGAACGGCCTCCCCGTTTTTCTGGCACGGGGAGGCCGTGCCCGGGTCGGGGCTGCAGGGTCTCTTTCTTTGGTCCCTTTGAGTCCTATAAGGATGCTATTGTACAACTTGGTTACACATGTAAACTGCTTGTGTTCACATTTGGATGCTTTAATGTCCATACATCAGTTGTGAGAGGCCTGCAGATTGCACAAATGACCATGACCATGACCATGCCAAGAGCTACGGCATCTTTTAGGTTCTGTTCAAAGGAGGTGATGCTTCCTGTACCCGTGATCTCTATATCCCGAAACACTACAGTATATCCTGAAACCATCCCGAAACACTATACACTATATCCCGAAACACTATATCGTGTGTGTGTGTGTGTGTGTGTGTGTGTGTGTGTGTGTGTGTGTGTGTGTGTGTGTGTGTGTGTGTGTGTGTGTGTGTGTGTGTGTGTGTGTGTGTGTGTGTGTGTGTGTGTGTGTGTGTGTGTGTGTGTGTGTGTGTGTGTGTGTGTGTGCATCACCTCTTCAGGATTCTCCACCATCCTCTTGTTCAACCATGCCGAGAACCACACTGCCGAGTCACTCTCGGTTCTACTGCGAAGCCATAACATTTTTAATCTACATATCCATCTCTTTGTTAATACATAACAGCTTTGATGGCGAGACGCTCTTTGATGACAAGTGAATTTAATTTGCGTCTAAAAGCTTACAAAAAATCTGCTCAAGATGGCTTGATCACCACAATTACGACTTCTAAGGAATTACTGTAATGATGCGAACTGGTAAACACTGGACCAACATCTAAATAATTTAACAGACAAAACAGATGATGCTGTAAAATGTAAATTAATTCCGTCTTTATAGAATGATCATGTAATGTGCCTTCCAAGGCCTTGCGCTACCACGAATAGTCTTGTTTGGATGAGCTAATTGCATGATATTTTAATGGCCATTCTGGATGTCATACTGACGAAATAGACAATGGAATGGTCTCCATCCTGTGAAAGGTTTGTCCCCAAAAATCTGCATCTGTATAATGGACATATGGGTCATGGTATTCATCTAAATTCTGGCATAGCTATACATTTTAATTTCACTTTGTAGCTTGAATGTAAAAGAAAAACCAGTAGACCTATTTAAAGTCTAACTTTAAATGGTCAAATACTGTACCACCGGGCAGGGACAACCAGAAATGGCTATAATAGGAGACATGGAGAGAAGGAGACACTGCAGACAAAGAGGTGGATTTTATATTTCTTAATGAAACCTGCCTTGAGTATAACTGTGCTATTATTGTCAGAGCTTAAAAAGTAGATTTTGATACCTTTACTTTGCTAACTTTTCAATTAGAACATTTTCTAAAAAGGTGCATTCGACAGCCTTGTGGTTCTGTTTCAAAGCCATAACTTTTAATGAATGAATGAATGAACTATTGTGACAGGTGTAGTTCAGTAATGCACAATAGGCTCCAACTAACCTGACTCACTGAATCAAAGTTCAAAGTCAACACAACATTATTTGTCGTAATCACAGATCAACTGCAACACCTCTTCGTTAAACTGTGTCCAACATACAGTAGACATCAGCAGGCTAAGCACAACACTGTATCAACACTTTTGCCAAAGAGCGTCCAAAGCATAGACTGTAAAAAATATGGACAAAGCGTTCCCCGGGTCTAACATGAACGTAAAATGTCAGTCCTTGAATTGTAACTCGCCATCTTTCTAGATCCGTTTGGGCCCAGCTGGCCCATTGGCTGGCCCAGACAACGAGGCGGGACTTCCCCCCTTCTTCTTTGTTGGTTTTTATTTTGACTCGAGTGGGTGGGGAATCCCGATCATAGACTGTAACGGTAGCCACGCCCCTCAGAACATGCGCGACTTTATGGTAATTTTCTTTATAAATGGGACCATAATTTTCCAAAAAGAAATCCCGATTTCCTTGTGGCTTCACAAAATATCTGTCTGACTGCCCCCCTGGTCCAAAGACAGCGGTTAATGTATAACCCCCCCCCTCTCTCTGTACACTCTTTGACCCAAGTTTAAGCTGGTGGATAACATTGGCCTCTGATAACCCCAGCTGGCTTGCTGAGTCATTGTATAAGTGGACATCTTCAGTGGCCTATATGCTGTGGTTGATGGCACTTCGCTGGCAGCAGCTGCATTAGAGTATGCACTTTTCCGCATGTGGATTGCATCATCCTTTCTGGTACGGAGAAGCGTGTTTTGAATGCACTTGTTGTCACCTCAACGTTTGAACAATCTGACTTTTTCAGAACTGGCAGATCCTTCCTGGATGGACTTGAGACTATGCACGCCATTTGACTAATCTCAAAGCTTCTTATATACTCTTATACAGTATACTACGTTATTTATGTGCAATAACTACTGTAGTTTTCAATCAAACAGGCCTGAGGGTCTTGCTCAGTTTCCGTGAATCAAGAAAGCACTTTCCTGAAACATATTGGATCTGGTTCGAAGCATACAGTACAGTACTGCTTCCCTGACAATGGAAGGTACAGGCTCAGTTGATGCTCGTAATAGGCTCCTCCACCTCAACGTTTTTGTTGATGAGCATGAACCTCGTACTGGCATCCTGGAGCTCCTGGGCAGGCTGCGTCCTCAGTGGAAGACCCAGGACATCCAGATGAAGGCAAGTGAATTTAGAAATTAAGTGCTATGTACAGTATATGGAGTTCACATCATCACATGATAAAATGTACAGTAGATTTTGATAATTGCAGTAATCCTAGTTATTTTTTTCCATCACTATTCTTATGGGGTTTTGTGATATTTGAGGAATTAAGAGCATGGATTTCTGGTCAATATCTTGGCAGGTGATTACATATTGTGGTCAGGGATTTCTAAGATCCAAATGTTTGAAACAAAAGAAAAATAATGTGTTTTATATCACTGGTTTGCATCCCAATGGGTGCGTAAACACGATTTAATTGGGGACAGAATATACATTAATCACATGAACAATCAAATGGAAAATATATACAGCCAAACTAGATAGATTTGCACTTTTTACAGGCATTTTTGATGGATTACACATTTCTAGAGAGCCCATTTTCATATCACGATATCTCCACATAGGAATGGGATATCCTGGCCCAAACATTCACATTCACAATATCATTCAACGTTATTTACAGTGTGACCAAGTTTGGAGAGGGAACAGAGTGGCATTCCAACACACCGCCATTTCATTCATTTACTTACAAATACGTGGCTTCTGCATGTGTTAAGGGTTCGGGACAGGGTTAGTATTGAGCGTGTTGGAATGGCAACTAACGTGTACTGTATTTCAATTAAGAACCATGTTAGCACTGAGAAAATAAATACAAATAAATACCCTTAAAAAAGCAATGTTGCTCAGTAACTACAATTAAGTAGGCTACAATTTAGAGCACATCACGTATGATGGTGGATACCGGTAAAGAAATAAACGGGTGCTCTCCCTCTGGAAACAGCCCTTGGTTAAGGCAGTGGGTAGTGGAAAAAGCAGCACTCCAAAATAAAAGATTCAAGACTGGCTCAGATGCAATTTCTCATGTTTATTTGAGAACACTTGAGCGTTCTCAAATAGTTTTTTGTTTTATGTTTAATGTTCTAATGTACGTGTATATAACAATATAGTAGATTAGCATATTCACAAATCACAATATACAATACACCCCACTATCCACACTATACATGTTACAATAGCGTGAGTGATACTAATCTGGCAAAATGTAAGTATTTTATTTCAACAAGGGCCAATTGTAAGAGAACTATAGATCAACATGCAGGGTGGACATTTTGTTCTGGGAATCCTGGGAATTGTGTTGGCTGTAACATCTGCTCTGTACAGGATAATCCCATGGTAGTTCCCATGTGCAAACACAAGGTCCAATCTGTCAGAGAAATAGATTTTATGTTTGTTAGGGGACAGTGCACTTGGGTGTGTGACCCCTCGTTCCGTCTAGAGTCTAGACCAGGGCTGCTGGTTGTGTGTACAAACCATACATACCTCCATCTGCAGCTCTCAACAGCCCCCACAGTGATGCATTGTGTATCTGAGTTTTGATGACACTAACAAATACACAGCTGATCTAAGATCTTTGAACATTCCAGAAAAAGAGTGAAAAAAAAAACATTTTGTAAATGTCAGTTCATTTAGGCAGTGATTCTTCTATAAATTACACAAATCTTTGCATGCATGATACGGCTATTTAGGCGAGAGGTTAGCAACTTAGCATTGCACTTCTGCTGTTATTCTGTGTTTTACACTAGTCTAACAATCTCTATTAGGCTCCTAAAAGTAGATAATTTGCTTTCTCTTACCTACTGTATAGTGATTCACAAGCTTCTCTCACTTTTACACCTAAAAGCCTGACAGAGAGATTCCGGAACCTGGCATCCAACTCATTAAGTTGACGGTCTCCTATCTGGTTCAACAGGTAGTTTTCCCTGTGAAGTAAAGTTGTTGCCCAGCCATCTATTGTTATGGAGCGGCTCATTAATCAATGCAGTAGCTCTCAAGAAAAAAATCTAAAAAAAGAAAGGAAAAAGGAAGAGCTCAAAATGTTTCCTGCGCTGCCCAATCATAACGCCGATGTCCTGGATTGCGGTGCCTGGCGTAAAGTCGCTCAGATAGGCGGTTGTCCAGAAGCACTGATCTAACCGATGTGCCATAAATGTAGGGGTGCACTGCCTACGTACAGTAGTGTGGTCATATTACTAACAGTCCGACAAGCATTAGTCCGACAGCACCGTCGCTCCTGACATGCGCGGCCAGTTACAACTAACCTGTGGCAGGTTAAAACTTACCTGTGGCTTCCTGTGAGGTTAGTTTTTTTTTTTTTTTCTTAGTTATGTATGTTAATAATTAATTTAATTAACTGTTGCAGCTAAATTAAATTGTCCAGCACAAATATTGTATCTATTGCTTGGCCATGCAAATCTGGATGACAAAAGACAGCAGATCCAAAGGTACGTATGTGGAAAGCCATGGCATCTGTCCAAGTGGTTTCCGAGGCTAGTCCAAACTGGTACAGTGGCATAAATACTTCATCAGATGTCAAGGGGCCATGTTTGTTCACTCTAGCTCGATATGAACAACTGTGCACTACACATCGGGCGCACAGAGAAACAAAAGCCTTGGGGACAGTTGGTGAGTGAATGAGAGAATTCTGAACAACCGCTGAATGAAGAAAAGACAAATGTCTGAAGGGAGCTTGTTGAGCAAAGAGTGGCCCTTTATTGTTGTGTGCTCGGGTGCACTATACAAATGTGCCATAGAGATGGGTTCAAGATTCCAGATTTTGTATTGTTACAACATTTTTACAGTCTTTGGGTTATACCAAAGACTGTAAAAATGGGACCCAATGCCTCCCTGCTTGGCACTCAGCATCAATGGGTTGGATTGGGGGGTCAAATCAACTAATCAAAATGAATGATTCCCGAGTGTGGCACGGCTGCAGCTCACCGCTCCTTGGCTGCGGCTCACCGCTCCAATTAAGAGATGGGTCAAATGCGGAGAACAAATTTCACTGCGGTAACGTGTGTGACAAATCGTACGACTTTGACTTTGACATCTCATATAAAGGTAATTAACACACAAGAGTAGAATTCTATATTTTAATATAATGCATATCTATTGACCTATGTGTCTGTGCAGTTTTAATATACTACAGCTTCTCTGTATGATACTGTATACCATTTGGGCATAAAAGAAAAGAAAAGATTAGTGTCACCTCATTGTCCTGTTTCCTCCAGCCAATCCCTGTGTTGATTGTTGCTCAGTGTCCTGTTTCCCCCAGCCAATCCGTGTTGATTGTTCTCACCTGATTGTTTCTGTCTGTAGCCCATGTTTTGTTGTTTGTTCCTGTTACTTGTTAATCTACTTGTGAGTACTGCAGAACAATCAATCTTCTGTGTCAAGTTGTTGCCTTTCTCCCTTGCGTTTGGGTCCCTGACAATGTGCTAGGCCTATACCATTTATATTTTGGTAGAACTATACTTTGTATAACTCTATAAAGTGGTCTCTGTTTTTGAGTGCTTTATCATTTGTTATCAGTGCAGTAAATCTAAAGGGTATCTAAATAATGTACACATGTGTAAAGGTGAAGGCCACATCACTCACACTGTGACAACAAAATACTGTAACAAAATACCCATGTGAAGTGAGGGGTGCTCTAATTATCGTACATCATCGTACATCATAATCAAGAACGACCAAGGGTTCCCACTGACAGACATATACTGATTTGCTCAGATACACATGATGTAGATTCTTCATTCATTGTCAATGGCATTTAATGTTTGTGTTCAGACAGACAGAATCCACACTATAGCTGTTCGCCCCTCAATAATACCTGATGATCATGTTTTAGGGTCGGGGGGACCTTTCACTGCCTGCTCTGTGTTCTCCTCCATGCAGGTGTTCACAGAACCTTTCACTGCCTGCTCTGTGTTCTCCTCCATGCAGGTGTTCACAGAGGGCATCACCAACCAGCTGAGAGGCTGCCATGTGGGCTCCCTGCAGGAACCCGGGGGCTGCGTGCTGGTCCGCGTGCACGGCAGGATGACGGAGCTCTTTGTGGACCGGGACAAGGAGGTGGACATGTTTCAGGTGTTCCACGCTCACGGCTGCGGCCCCCAGATCTACTGCAGCTTCCAGAACGGCATCTGCTACGAGTTTGTGAGGGGAGCCGTGCTGGACGACGAGCTGCTCCGACAGCCCTCCATCTACAGGTCGTTGTCACTTTGATGTTTCATAAAGGGGTTAAAGTAATCATATATATCAAACATTGTATTGCATTAACTTTTTTTTATAGGGAGCTAGCCCCTCCTATGCCCAGCTTTGTGTGTTTGTGTGAATCATAGCGATGATTTGATTGGCTGAGCACGGAATTGAGATGATTTGATTGGCTGAGCAAAGTACGTATTGAGGATAAAAAGTGAGGTCAGACAAGTGAAGATGCGATTGGCCAGAATGAGATGATGTATGATTATAACAGAGCCCCTCATTTCACACAGGTGTGATTTTCTTGAGGGGTGCTAGCCCCTCCTATACAGCTTTTGTCCACACAATTTCTATTGACAATGAAAGGAGAAATTAGGTCATACTGTATGTACCTCAAATATGACGTAAATATGTGGCAAAACAAAATTAAATGCCATTGACAATGAAGGGAAAATGGGGAATGTTTGCTTTTATTTTAAACACTATTATAATTTTGATCATAATACCCAATTTGTGAATGTCAAGTCTCCAGGTTTCCATCATAATATCAATATGCCACTGATTATTATTATTAGTATTAGTGTGGTTGCCAGACTATAGTTATTGTGACACTTTTTTCTTCTTCCGGAGTAATCAAACTTCTGCTGTGATTGGCCAAGCTTTGCATAACGTTTGTAGCAGCTGTGGGATTAATTAAAGTAACCACAGTATACCGCTAATCAACTTACAAATTACATATACATAGAGGCAGTTCCTTTAATCCACCCGGCACTGGTATAACTAGCTGGTATAACTAGCTCTCAATGATGACGTAATAAATATGTGGATTAAAGGACGCAATGCCAGAGTGTAATTGGTTTTCGATGGTGACGTAATGACGATATGTTTTAGTGTTGGGAGGATTAAAGGTAATGCTCCTGTGTATACATGTATGTAATCTGGCACCAGACCAGATTTGACAGTTTTTTGCGGTGGAAAGTACTTGCGCGCTCTGCTTGCGCACTAGTAGGCCATTTATGGCCTACTAGTGTGTGTGTGTGTGTGTGTGTGTGGATATATATCTTCCGCTCATAATGTCCACATCCATATGCGATAGCAGACCGTTACTCAGGCATTTCAACAGTATCGCTGGTGCTGACTCGGGTCCTGACCCCAGTCGTGTTTCATATTGAGCAATGTGTCTTTGGTCATCATGGACTCCTCCTGTTCCATCTATCACTTCACTCACTGATAACGCCACACCATTTCACAATCACAAGTTCATATCTTTTGTTCTGCTATGTTCAAATGGCAGAAATGTACATGGTTAATGTATGTATTCTAATCAAAATCTACAAAGTAACTATAGTAACTAAAGTGCAATATTTTCCTCTGAGATGTAGAAGAGTAGAAGTAAAAGTACTGGAAATTGAAAATACTCAAATAAAGTACAAATACCTCAAAAATGTACTTACCTACCTAAAGAAAATACGTAAATATACTTAGTTACTTAGTACTTTTTAGACGTTGATTAGTAGTTTTTTAAACATATAGACCGTCTATATTGACGTTGAAACTACGCTGTTTCAACGTCTAATCTAAGCCTAGACCGCTAAAAAAACTTTCATTTGTAGACCATTTATAACCCATTTTTAGACGGCCATTTAGACGTATTGAAGACGTCTAATAGCCTGAAAAATTCTCAGTGGGTACTAGGATGCAACGCAGACAGCCAGGGCCAAACTCCAGGGCCATGATACACATTGATCAGCCTGCTCCTCCGTGTCATACTCTAGCAGGGAAACCCCAACAAACTTAATGTCGCCCCTGAGACTACCAGAGGAACGGCTCTCGAGCATGCAGTCAAAAGGTCATGGCTGAAATTATGTCCATTTTGGAAGGGATAAGATAAGAGCGCTAAATGGAAAAGGGAGTCATGCTTCTCGTCCGATAGTGTTTGTTTTGCAACAGATAGAAGTGTGATGGTACGTTGTTCTCATCTGGGAAAATGTTCTTTTCCTGTAGATTGATTGCCACGGAGATGGGCAGAATACACTCCATCCGGCCCGAGAACGGTTCGACGGCCGAGCCTTTGCTCTGGACCAAAATGGCCCACTTTCTGACGCTGCTCCAGAACAATGTCAGCAGTGGAACAGTGGAGCAAAGGTGAGCACAAAAATATTATCCGTTCTAATGGCTCGAATGTATTGCTTAACCTTTCTCCCATGGGAGTTGACCTTTTCCTGACACAACTACCGTGAATCACTCCCAGTAGAGTACAACCAGTCTTCTGCTGTTGGCTACCGGACAGATCATCCTGCACAGATGACATTCATCTGACTTATTGCTCTTAATGGAGCGTCACACGTCATATGTTCACATTTCGTGCCTAAATTCCAAGCTTCTTTGAGGATTCAAACCTTCAACCTTCCAGTCTCAAGATCAAGAACAAAGCCATCTTCGTAAACTTAGACCCTATATCTAATGTTGACGTTTATTTTTTATTTTTTGAGGGGCGCGAGCACCTCCTCTATTCAGTTATAGTGTCGATTTCCGTCTTACACAAACATTAAATTACCATTGACAATGAATGGATAATTTACGTCATATGTGGACGAGCAAGTCGGCTATTTTTGTCCTACATAAAGATTAAATTCTCATGACAATGAATTAATGATGTACGATAAGAGCTCATACGAGCTCATACGAGCTTGTAGATCTGCTATTAGCGAAGAAATACGCTATTTTCTTCAGTTTTCCATGTGTCTAACTGTCTATAGGTGACAGTACTTCATTAGACCCCTTGGTGTGGTTGTTATGTGCAATGATGTCTTCCCTTTGTATTTAGGGTTTCTTCCTGGAGGCTGAAACCTTGACAGTCAAACGTGCCAATGAAAAAAACAATCTGTGATATAGTGACATCACAATATCATCCCCTCCCCTAACCCCTCACTCTTTAGCTGCGGTTGTGGCTTCAGTACAGGACCCATCACCACACACACCAGGCATACTTAATGAACTAGTTGGCGTGTCCACATAAAAACGACATTTTAATGAATACTGTATGCGTTTTTGAGAAATTAAATTTGAGAAAAATCAAGGCATAGGCCTACACGGCACAGTTTTCCTTCCCACGTTCCTTCAGTTTTCTTCAAGATGCAATGTTTTTGTCCAGTCTCGTTGCATTCCCATTGTGTTGTTACTCTCTGACACAGTCCAGTCACCACTGCTCCCTCTCTGTGGAGTTAAACCACCATAGTCTCTGATTAGCCATCTGAAGTGGTGAGGCTCTGTGGCAAATGGCAATGACATTGTTATCTCAGACAGAGGGATAGTTCACGAGGTGAAAGGTTCAGAGGGGTCTCCCAGACACTACAAAGAGAAAGAAGCAGAGCCGCTCTAAGCTTCCTGCAGAGCTCTCCCTTATCAGTCAAACGTTCAGCCTTGTTTACGCTCGCCAGCCCAAAGGGTCGGAAGTCCATGCAAAAAGAGAGCACTGCAGGGTCTGCTTTTGTGCGACTGGCTTGTCCATTTGAGGTTTGTAAAGCGAGAGAGAGTGCAAGGCAATTAGCGCTTGAGTGGGTCATCCATAATAGACAGGTTTTTCTTTTTATTATTAGATAAGCTGTCGTTTTAGCTTACAGCATTCCCCGAGACAAAAGCTTCTGAGGGATCTAAGAAAAGAGGCTGTGATCTTTTTGACAACTTACAGACAGCACATATTTCTTTCCATGCATTCCAGTGATTCCTATGCTCATGCAATTGTTATTTTCAGACTTCAACTTTGATAACATTTATTACTTTCACTAACAAACGATACCATTGCTGAAGATAAATAATTATCTTAGAAATATATTGAGAGATTACTTTTGAGTATTCAATATAAATGGCTATATATGGAATATATAGCCTACCGGTATATGGATTTTGTAAATTAAGCCTTAAAATAGTATGAATAGGCTACTTGACAAAAGCACAGCCCAATTTGAGAATTGTAATCAACCTACTGTATATGTTGTTCTAGATTGTAAGGGAATATCAATAGTAGTGGTTCTCAACTCTTGTCTTAATTTATACCCGCCTGTTTTCGGCATGTGACACCATCATGCAATTCATTATGCTAAATCTAACTTTAGGAAAAAGCCATTGTCAACTCTTATTGTATTGACCCAGACAACTTTTTTCAAGCCAATTTCAATTTAGCATCCCTATTTTGTGCAGACCTGGTGTAACCTATACGTTGTTTTACCTTTCATGCCCTGTGTCTCATATAGCAACATCATGATTTTATTTATTTCTTTAAGAACTTGAAGGTTTTCAGGGCGAGGTCACGTGCACGCATCCGCCTGGGTGACAGCAGACTATGGGCGAGCGCTGGCGCTTTGGAATGGGGGGTCAGATCAACATATGGAATGGATTCTGTAATGGCCATATACTGTATGGAGTGTGTCTTGAGTGTACAGGGTTTGATGAGGTCAGATCAACATATGGAATGTCAGAACAGGTCAGATCCATATACTGTATGGAGATCTAAGGGTGGCAGTGGGGGCAGTATCTTGAGTGTACTGTACAGGGTTTGATGAGGGCCCAGGTAGGGCCCTCGGGCCTGTTGAGAACTCTAGTTTTCACCAGCTGCCGGGCACGGCTGCACTAAAACTTTGGGGCAGGCCCATCTAAAGTTTGAACCCTTAATTATTTGTAGGGGACATTATTTAGATACGGACACCAATATACCCCTAACATTGGTCAGGTTGCTATGGCAACGCCCAACCACTCGAGCTATGGGATTGAAAATATAATCACCGTGTAAAGCAGTTGAAAGGAGGATTTTCAAACGTCCATAAATCGTAATCCAGGAGAGCTGTCCTTGGTGGATCTTCTGCCATCCAAGTTTCGGATTTAATCTGTGCCTTTGTACCGCGACGCTCCCACCATGTAAATGCTTCTAACGAAAGGTAAACAGTGTGTGCTTGTGCAAAAGTCTGTGTAGTGAATAATGTTTATGGGGGGCGGGCAAACTCTGAAGGCCTATTCATAGTCTGGATTTTCGGTGGTCACCTAACCACCGAAAATCCAGACTATGTATGAGCCTTGACTCTTGAACTTCATGAATGCTAACTGCTAGCCGGCAATACAATTATTAACAGTTATCAGTCAAAAGAGAGACATCGAAGAGGATGGATGGAGAACAGGTTCTGGCACATATCCATTATGGAGATCTAAGGGTTTGAGGTTTGAGGTCAGATGTTTGATGTCATCAATATTGAGTTGCTGGCCAATATTGATAACATCGGGGATCTCCATATAATGGGCTTAATTGCGACAGCAGGTCACATTTACTATGACATCAGGGATCTACATCACTGATGATTCACATGATGTCACGAGTCCCAGTAGCTATACCCTCAATCAATCCCAATAGGGCAAGGCCAGGGCCACACAATCTGCCACTCCCAAACTACTCTGCCGGGACTAGGAGGTAGACCAATCTGGCGTGCGGAAGGACTAGGCTTTGTGGGTTGACTCCTGTCCGGGCCCTCCCCCATGGTCTCACCAGGTTCACTCCTGCTCTCACCAGGTCCAGGACCTGTGCGTTGCACCCAGGGGGGCAGTCAGCCAGATATTTCGTGAAGCCTCATTTGAAATCGGTAGTTCATATAATGGCCTGTTGTGGCGCTGGACTGGACCCAAAAAGCCCCATAGCTCCATAGAGGCCCATGTATTTTGGCCCAACTTCACCTAGACTGTATTACCTTAATAAAAATGGTCATGAATACTTTCTTCTTCCAGTCACTAGTTTAAAGTCTCATTTCTAATGTCATAATATTCTTTTTGGAAAATTATGGTCCCATTAATTAAAAAAATGACCATAAAGAAAAAAAACCATTGCGTATGTTCTGAGGGGCGTGGCTACCGTTACAGTCTATGATCGGGATTCCCCTCCCACTCGAGTCAAAATAAAAACCAACGGAGAAGAAGGGGGGAAGTCCCGCCTCGTTGTCTGGGCAGCCAATGGCCAGCTGGTCCAAAACGGAGCCAGCCAATGGCCAGCTGGTACCAAACGGATCTAGAAAGATGGTGATTTACAGTGCAGGAATAACAGGCTTCATTTTACGTCCATGTTAGACCCGGCGAACGCTTTGTCCATATTTTTTACAGTCTATGGTTGCACCAGACTCCCAGCACCAGACACCACTCCATTCAGGAGTGGCATATTCTTGAGCTGCAATGGTTCTGCAGGCTCCACCTGGGCAACGGTGGTGCTGCGGCTCCGCTTGCGGCTTGAATGGCCCTCCTAAAGGCCTCACCGTGGGTTGTTGGGCTTCCTTCTCACGGAAGACACAGGCTGGGGCGCCGCTCCCGGGTGCCGTCTAAATTCCGGCTTTCACCAGACTATTCCTGGTTGTCTATTCCTATGAGTCACTATATAAATAAATAAATAAATAAATAGTGTTCACTCAGGCTCCCAGGTGAATTTAGTCCTCTACTAAGACAGAATGGTTGTCAAACTTTTCAAACCACAACCCCCAAATATTTGAACTGCATGGGGACCGCCACAAATAATCATATTTGAACTGGGGAACCCCCAAAATTAAACATATTGGGGAACGCCCAAAATTAGCATATTTGAACTGGGGCCTGCCCAAAATAATCACATTTAAACTGGGGACCCCCGTCACACCCGAAAATAATCATATTTGAACTGGGGAGTTTTTCACAATTTGGCTATTTTCACAATTTGTGCCTCTTATATTATTTGGCCAATGTTTGACCAGTTTTTAGTTTCTTGATTAATGATTACAATAATGCAATAATAGTATTTTGCCTCTTTCCTTTTTACTTTTTTAACCCTAACCCTAACCCTAAAAAACAAACAAAAAAAATCCTTAAATTGTCATTGACTCCTTCAAAACCACTCCCAAAGGGCACCTACGGGCACCTATATAGAAGTGTCTGTACGTCTCTAAATGTTTTGATGAATTGAACAAGGTGGGCCCTCTTGTAAACAAGTGTAATGCTTAATTGGGTCGTCCACTCACAGTTAACAGTCAGTATTGAGTTTGTGCTTGAAATGTACTGTATTCCGCAAACTGTTAATAAATATTTCAATCAATCAATCAATCAATCAATCAATCAATCAATCAATCAATCAATCAATCAATCAATCAATCAATCAATCAATGCTCTAAGACAGAGAGCACAGTCATCCAGGTATCTCAGGAACCAGATGAACCACTGTGTAATCACTGTTATAAATCATTGTACAACCACATGCACCTTTTGGTGACCAACATAGGCGTATGACAGACATCGTGTACATTTTGTCATCATTACCAGTCAATAATCTTTTTGACTCAACACTTTCTGTGCATCAGGAGATTGACCTGCACCACTTTTAATTGTCCAATAGATGGTGCTATGCTGAGACATTTGTATGACTGCAGTGAGCAAACAGTCCGCTTGTCTCCCAGCTCGGTACCCCATGCATCTACACTGCTGTGTTACATTCACTTAATCACTTCTGCTGTCAGCACATGCTGACAGCAGAAGTGAATGATTAAATTGCACTGTTCTTAGTATTTATCTGCTGTCGGGAGGAAACCTCATAACTCCAAAATGTTCATTTTTCAGGAAATGAAAAATATACATTTTTCAGGAAATTAAGAAAACCTTATATTTTTAAAACAAAGCAATACAGCCTCATCAACGTTGTTGTTGTAACTTTATATATTGTCAATTACTTCCATGAGAGGGGGAGAGGTGGTGGAGTTAGTTGCTTTAGCAGACATTTTGAGGGTCCAATGGAGTTAAGAGGTTTTGTCCCAAACACTTTTTACTACTTTCCATTGGTTCAATATTTTCGAAACAACACACAGACGTAAAGGGTGTTCAATAACACTGATTTATGCAAAAAAAAGACAAAAAGCGTTAGCAAATTTTGCTGTATGAACATACTGTATATATAGCCTCAAATTGCACCTTCTTAAACTAAATTGTGTTGATGGAACATAACCTACTGTGAAGCTGTTCACAAAACAGTTTACCTAATTTTGCTACTACAGGGGAAACATGCACATGTACATTATGTTAAAAAAAATACTCCTTTGATTGCTCTTTCTTGCACTCTTTATTATATCCTTTTGTTTGCTGTGCTTGCTGTGTTTTTGTTTTTCTGAATATAATATCTATGCTGCTGCATTGTCTGTAAGGAAGCCAAACTAAAATTAGTTTTACTCTTATGTAGGCCTACCTGTACTGTACAGGTAGGCCTACTGTATATAAGTTATGTAGGCCTGTGTTATGTATGTGTGTTATGTATTTACAGGCTGAGACTGTACACAAGATATGTAAATTACAACCTTGAACCTTGTATAACACAGCTAGAATAAATGCTCATCTTTTACGCTCCAGACAAATGGAAGAAAATCCAGGACTTTGAAACTGTAAAAACTGGTCTCTATAATTTAAAGCACTACTTGAGGATGCAACACATAGTGACTGTACTTGTGTTTGTATAGCTCCAGTGTATTAGCATTATGATGTTCTTTTTAACATTGCTCATCTATATTATGTAAAATGGTGTTATTTGTTGTTTTGTATAAACATGATAAGGGCAGGTGCCATACAGTATACTCAAGGCGTCCTTGCAAAAGAGAGCATGCTCTCAAGTCTCAGTGGTCTTCCCTGATTAAATAAAGGTCAATAAAAACAATGTACAGGTATACACGTTGGCAAAGGTCGGAAAGGTCAGTAAGTTTAGCACGAGATTAGATAAGACCACAAGCTTCACCATTAAAAGGCAAGATGTCTATTCTCACATTTATTGAGTGAATTGGATACTGAAATCTAATTCTAAATCTAATGTAATTTAACCACTTTCGACCTGGACGGCCTCCATATTTTGGGCATGTCAGTCAATGTACTGTACCTGTATATGGAACGTTCTCGGAAATCTTTCCCCAAAATGTCAAAAAATCTCAACGCTGTGATATTGTAGATATTTTACTTGAAACAGGGTTGTTACTGGTTAACTAACTGGTTAATTAACATATTATGTGCATGTGCGTGTGCGTGTGCGAGTTCACTGTTCACACACATGTAACCAATACTCTTGTGTAGATTGGTGAATAAACCAATAATGTTTTAAACAGCCATCAGAGATACTTTGTATACTTGTGAATACATGATGATGGCTTATTGGGTGAATGCGGATCCTCAGAGGAAACAGAAAGAAATAAAGAAAAAGAAAGAAAGACGGAAAGGAAGGAGCGAGAGAAGGGGGGGGGGGGGGGGGTGATGGGAGGGGGTCAGGAATAAGAGGCTGCACCTGCAGAGGAGGTCCTCG
This sequence comes from Protomyctophum parallelum, assembly GCF_964188405.1. Lineage (NCBI taxonomy): Eukaryota > Metazoa > Chordata > Actinopteri > Myctophiformes > Myctophidae > Protomyctophum > Protomyctophum parallelum. The sequence goes on from NC_139700.1 coordinate 12,972,421, forward strand.
AGTCACCCACTGAGCGCAGAGAGAGAGAGAGAGAGAGAGAGAGAGAGAGAGAGAGAGAGAGAGAGAGAGAGGGGGAGAGATGAGGGAGAAAAGCTCCAGCAGCTGTGAGTGCGTGAGAGGTGTTCAGAAAAAAACGAGGAGAAAAGAGAGCACATAACCCCCCCATGGTGTATCGCGTTTGCGTGTGCGTGCGTGATCCTGGTGCTTGAAAATACCTAATTAAATAAGGTGAATTCATGGTGGATCAACCACTAAATAGGAGGAAATTACACAAATGATTGCATTACTTAAGAAGAGCGAGATGTGAGATAGTCTGGCAGCCGACAGGCTTCTTTTGTTTAAAGTGGGAAATTTGGTATATATAGTCTTTTTTTATTGGCCTAGATTATTGTCTATATACATTCATGAATCCACTTGCTGACCTGTCAGTATTGAGCAATACTGACAGCCTACCATTAACATCTTATGGCAGGCAAAACAGGCAAAAATGTCAAACTTTCCTTATGCTTTAAGTAGCATGTGACATGTCAAACTAGGGGGTTTTCATGATTCTGAATCCATTCCAAGCATTAGTTTTGCACAAAAAAAACACTCCTTGGGCTAGAAACGGCCATAGACGTCGTGACACGGTCAGCACAAATGTGATGAGGTCAGCACATTTTTGGCACATTTGGGCAAGTGGCTATGGCTGTTTTTAGCACAAGGAGTGTTTTTTGTGCAAAACTAATGCTTGGAATGGATTCAGAATCATGAAATATCCCTAGTTTGACATGTCACATGCTACTTAAAGCATAAAAGTTTGACATTTTTGACAGTTTGTTAATGGTATAGGGTCACAAGAAACCCCTCTAAAACAAATGCTCAATACTAACAGCTGGTCAGCAAGTGGATTCATGAATGTGTGTATAGACAATATTTTAGGCCAATAAAAAAATACTACATACCAAATTTCCCACCCGTCTACCTCGGCTGCCACCGGACTGTGAGAGAGTGAGAGAGTGAGAGAGAGAGAAATGACAAGGAGGGGGGAGGAACATTTGTTATTAGAGTCAGGAAGAGCAATCTCCATGCAAATTCAATTATGACTCCCACAATAT
>NC_139700.1:12978517-13126017 GCF_964188405.1 Protomyctophum parallelum
TCATCATCACCAAAGCAAACATTCACAGGTTGAATCCACAAAGCAGCACACATGCTAATTGACAGCCACGTGTCCTGGTTAGTGACTTTTTATGCATAACTGAGCCACCAAGCCTATAACTTATTAATTGTAAAACAAAACAAAGGGAGGGGTGATCTTATCATCATACAGCATCTCATTCCGGCCAATCACAATTTATGCGTCCTCACCTTCGTCTTCAATGTTTGTGTTTACACAAACCCTCAATGCTGGAACTAGGAGGGCGCCCCTCAATAACCCTAGGTATGGCAGTTTGCTGAATGTTTTTCAGTGTCCCAAGTGATGCAAATGAACCACATTTCATCTAAAAAAAAACAAATGTAAGAATTCCTAACTCAGTATGTATCACGCCTTTGGCTGTTTGTGTTGTTTTCATTGCTTCAAGATAACCCAGGGAAAGCACCCTGGCCTCTGCAGGGCTCTGTGTAACCATAACCAACAGCATCCACTGTAGTGTCGTCTTCTGTGTGTGGCACTGACTAAAGACTGGCTACCGGCCAAACTTCTGATGACTGACTGCTCCCCCTCTCTCAACTCTTAATCCCAGGGAGCGCGTGCCAAGGCACAGTGGGGCCTTTACGACTCGTCTTTTTCCCTCCGCAGGGAACCTCCAGCGTCTCTCGATATACGGAGGCTAAAGCCTGTAAAACCAATTGGAAAAAGCCTCTGTGATGTCACCCCACAGTATACGCAACTCTCATCTCGGTTTTTCTCAATGGCTTCCCTGTCACCGACATGCAGGCTCTGCTTAGTGTTAGGCTAATAGTCGCTTAATGTAGAGGGGGTTATTAATCATGATGGAAATCCGCTCAATCTCTCTCTCTCTCTCTCTCTTCCTCCCAAAGACAGAGATTACTGATGAAAATTTGCCAATAAAGGGGGGGGGGGGGGGGGGAGTCCAAGGGGGGAAAACCACATTCTCTCCTCTGCCAGTATTTCATTCCGGACCCCTTTATTTGATTATCAAATAAAAATGTGATTATATCACTGGGCCACAGAACAGAGGCTTGCCTGGATCCTATTAGGGTCTTGCTATTAGTGGTCCTATCATGAAGATTTACTGTCGGGGTGGGGGAAACAACAGAAATTTATGGAGGCGTGGATGTCTATGGCCTTAAGTGAGCAAAAACCATTAAAAGGAGGGAACCATTCAATGCAGAGCTTTGTCATTGTGACTGCAGCAAGTCGCTGAGGCGACATGCAAGTGCTTGGGGAGCTGTAAAAGAAACCAACACAAAGTGAACCATGCAAAGAAGATGGAGTGGAGTTGATAAAGTGTCATACTGTAAAACATTTTGTTTATCCACAGAATTCTTTTTCTGGGTGAGGACGTCTCTGAAATAAATAGCATTCAGATAAACAGCATTTGTGATGCTAAAACTCCACTTGGACCAAACGAATGAAATTCACAGAACCATTTGGAAACATATATGTCCCCAGCAGCACCGCATACAATGGCATGATGAGTATGTGTCCCATCCATACGAATCTCGATGAGAATGACACGCTCTTGCATAATAGGAAAAAAGTTTACTGAGAATAAATAACCACATTATACTGCTAGCAAAAACATTATTTGCCAGTCAAACATGCTAGTCAGCCCCGGTACTGTGCCAAGAACTTTACCATTAATTTTATAGATGTTTCCCAATCTCAAGTTTTGTGATTTTCCAAATCGCAAGTTGTTGGGTAATTTCCCTTTTTTTATTTTATTTTTATTCACACTTTGGTTGATTACTGGTTCATGATGGATATAGTAGCTCTGGATCATATCCCTAATGCAAATTCTTCCCTGAATTAAGGCTATGGGACCTATCGCGTCTAGCTCTGGCATGAAATGCAGACCAGCCTCTCTTCTGTAGCGGGAATATAAAGAACGTTTTACCTACTGGTTGTGTAATTAGAAAGCCTACTTTCCTTAGTGGACGCACTCTGAGCCCCCCACCACACGTATAATATGTACTTTTTGGCCAGAAAGGGATTGTTTTCACCGGACGGAAAACATCTTTCCTATGAGGTTTTTCTCTTGGCAATATCGGTAGAGGGCGCAGTGGAGTAACTAAAAGTTACTACATTTATTTTCCGGTGGAAAAACAATCCCTTTCTGCCCAAAAATGACATATTATACGTGTGGTGGGGGACTTTGTGCGACCTTGTAAAGGTAAAGGTAAAACTAATATTTTGGTGTATGAATTGAAATGTTATAATTATTGTGAATTGCCTGTATAATTATTTGTCCCATACCACTGGATTTAATAGCAGAATGATAATTATGATCAGAAAATTCATTCCAGTGAGTAATAAAGTTACAGATCGAAGATTAAGCACTTCTTCATTCTTTCATTTCTGTCAGGCATCCAACTTCTTCTGGAGTCTTTGGGTTAGGGTTAGGGTTATATTATTAATAATATTGTTTCTTCTCTTCTGTCAGGCATCCAACTTCTTCTGGAGTCTTTGGGCAATCCTGCAGGCACAATACTCTTCTATTAATTTCGACTTCCAAAGGTTTGTTTTAAATTTTTCTCATGACAAAACAAAGTGACGTGTGTCTGTCATTCACCTGTTTCTATACTGCTTGCTAGTGCTATTTCCTTGTGGTTTCTTAATGGCAGGGATTGATGGGCTAATATTCAAGGAGGCTTGCCAATGATCTTGTATTTTTTTAAGAAAAAAGAAAAAAGAAGGAAGTCAGACAGCTAGGAGGGGACTATACCTATACAGTAGTTCAGCTCTGTCAGTCAGACAGCTAGGAGGGGACTATACCTATACAGTAGTTCAGCTCTGTCAGTCAGACAGCTAGGAGGGGACTATACCTATACAGTAGTTCAGCTCTGTCAGTCAGACAGCTAGGAGGGGACTATACCTATACAGTAGTTCAGTCAGCTCTGTCAGTCAGACAGCTAGGAGGGGACTATACCTATACAGTAGTTCAGCTCTGTCAGTCAGACAGCTAGGAGGGGACTATACCTATACAGTAGTTCAGTCAGCTCTGTCAGTCAGACAGCTAGGAGGGGACTATACCTATACAGTAGTTCAGTCAGCTCTGTCAGTCAGACAGCTAGGAGGGGACTATACCTATACAGTAGTTCTGTCTATACAGTAGCTCTGTCAGTCAGACAGCTAGGAGGGGACTATACCTATACAGTAGTTCAGCTCTGTCAGTCAGACAGCTAGGAGGGGACTATACCTATACAGTAGTTCAGCTCTGTCAGTCAGACAGCTAGGAGGGGACTATACCTATACAGTAGTTCAGCTCTGTCAGTCAGACAGCTAGGAGGGGACTATACCTATACAGTAGTCAGCTCTGTCAGTCAGACAGCTAGGAGGGGACTATACCTATACAGTAGTTCAGCTCTGTCAGTCAGACAGCTAGGAGGGGACTATACCTATACAGTAGTTCAACATTAAATTAAATCTGTATTTATAGTGAAGTAAATTGTTGATATGCCTCCTGATCCCCTGGGCGCAGTGTTGTTTTGACAGCAAATATTTATTTTAGTTTCAGTCTTTTGAATAGTTTTCATTTTGTTTTAGTCACATTTTATTAGTCACCTGGAATGTTTTTTGTGTTAGTCTTGTTTTAGTCGACTAAATATCATACGATTTGAGTCGACTAAATCTACAGTTGATTTAGTCGGCTAAAATGTATTTTGGCGGGCCTTGATGCCGTCGTAATGATTGATTTTACACTTTTTACACTGATTTAGAGGGCATTTGTAGAATCAGCCTCAGGTCTTAATCGGTTAATAATAGTGCTGAATAATCCATGTCTTTTATATAGTTTGGCTCAATTTCAGTTAAAAGTAACCATTTTCAGCAGTGTTGATTTCGTCGACTAACACTATGACGAAAGATGTTCGTCGACTACCTTTTTTCACTGACGAAAACTAAATGGAAACTAAATGACGACTAAGCTATGATGACTAAAACTAAGACTAAATATATTGACAATTTCATCAACAGATAAAAACAAGACTAAAATGTTATTTTACACTTAGTTGCATGCTGAAAATAGCAGATCTACAATTATGACGGCATCAAGGCCCGCTATAATACATTTTAGTCGACTAAATCTTCAGTTGACTAAAATCGTATGATATTTAGTCTAGACTATCACTAAGTCACTCCAGGTGACTAAAACTAAGTGAAAACTATTCAAGACACTATGCCTAAAACTAAAATCAAAAGATGTTCAGATTGGATTCATTCTTTCATCTTCGTACCTTTTGGTTTTGGTTGTTTTGTCTCGCAAACATGCGTGGCATGGTATTATTATTGTATTGGTACAGTCTCTTCTTGACACATTTTCATTAAAGTCTACCTGCAATGGCTTTTCTGTGACCTTCATTGTGAGAATCCTAGTCAAACAGAGGCTGGTCATGTGAGACAGCTAGAGAGAGAGAGAGAGAGAGAGAGAGAGAGAGAGAGAGATCGATCTATAGTGGCAGTGGTATAGATGCAGTATGTTAAACTGCATTGCACCTCAAATATTTTCAGTACATATTTTAGTGTTCTGCATGTTTAAGTTTGCAAATGGAACGTTTGTAATGCAAGCCGTCATCTTAAAATTAGAACCACGACAGAGTACGTGGCAGCCCAACATTGTCTCCATTATGAGAAACAGCTGTGTGTGGACGATATCGAATCACAGGTGATTTAAATCATGATTCATGATTATTCATAGAAGTATGATATGTTTTACTTTGACAGGAATAATTGATATTTAGTTTAGTTTTAGGGACTTCTTACTTTCCTTTTTTGGAGGGGGGGCATCTATTGTTAATCTATTAATTATATCTCCATTATGACCACAGATATGCTCTAAAAGTGTGAAAAACATTTTTCATTTAATGAATGTTTAAACTTGGTGGGACATATTAGGCTGCCCTGAAACTCAAGTTTTGGGTCAAAAGCTATCATGATGAGATAAGATCACGATGAAGGTGCAATCAAGAACGGATTGCCAAATTTAAATTTAACTCTGTGGGAATGTTTAGTCGGCTGTCCTAGAGAGGTTATTAAGATCTGGTTAAAATGTTAAAGGTCACAATTAAGATCAAAGTCAAAATTACATTATCGGTCATCTCAAATATCTCAGATACGAGAAAGATATTTATGTTCTCACATACGCCTATAATGTTTCTGTTACATTACGCCGAAACATCAAATGAGGTCGGGGCACACAACTGAAGATTGTCGTACTTGTGGCAACTACGGGATTATTGACAATTCCACCCCACCCAAGAGGACATCTCCAATCCATTCAATTGTTGTGCTGAATATTTAGGGATCTTTAACCACCAGTCCTATTAAGAATCCATAATTACAGTTTATGGCCAGTTTAGAAACAGTTTAGCTAATGTGTTACCAAACATACCATAGTACATAAATTAACTACTATAAATCAACTGGCTTTCACCACGTATGGGTAACCGTTAGACCACATCATGTGGTTTTCAAGGACCATTATTTATTGGGCATTTGAGCCACAGACCACGTACCATTTGATGACATTTAGCCTCTCCGACCCAAAACTAAAGAATATGTTTTTGTTGTTGGATAAGATTTCACAATTCCATGCTGTATTGATGTTGGTATACCATTTAGGAGAGACCAGGCAAACGTTGATCAAAATAACAATTCTACATTCTCTAATTTTGTAGACTTCTTGTAAATTAAGTAATGCAGATGTTTAACACTAATTTAACTCTTGGATTAAATGGACCTGTATGGGTCCATTTGGTTTCATTTTACATTCACATTTCATGATGTAGCCTCTAACATATAGGCCTGACAGGGAAAACGTACAGCATTGATAGGGACTCTGGTCCAGTGCTTCTGAAGGCATTCTTGTCCTATAGCCTCTAACCGCACCCGACAATACTGAAGTTCACAAGGGTGAAAAGTTTGCCGTTCCCTCCCTCCCTTCTTCTTCTTCCCTTCCCTCCACCCCCGCCCGCCCGCCTGCCTGTCTGTCTGCCGCCATGCACCGCTGTCAGGAGCATGATCCTAATTGCTATCGACAGTCGACGGCACCCTCTCTCCTCCCCTGTGTGGCTTTTCCCCCCTTAAAGCTCCTCTAGATAAAGCTACGATAGGTATACCCCCCACCAAACACACACACACACACACACACACACACACACACACACACACACACACACACACACACACACACACACACACGCATCGTAGACACAATACAAACGCAGACATTCACTATGTAAACACACACACGCATGCACGCACACACGCACGCATGCACGCACGCACACACACACCACACACACATGCTTGATATTTATATTCAGAAACACACACACACACACACACACACACACACACACACACACGCACACACACACGTGCGAGCACACGGCCGTCTCGTTTAGATGGTTGGACCTGGAAGAAGGAAATGTGATCCAGAGGGGTTCTGACTGAGACACAGAGCCTCTATTGTTCCACCAGAGAGCCATCGTCGCTCCTACCGCTTACATTATATACCTTCTCCTCTCCCCCTCCCCCAATTCCCGGCCCGGGCCCCTGGCCCCCGGCCCCCGGCCCTCAGCACTAGCCACATGCACCCGCCGCTAGCTAGACGTCTGAGGTTTGTCCTAAAGTGCACAGCCAGAGTCAGGTTACCTTCCCTGTCTAACTATAGGGGGGTTAACCAAAATGAGTTTAAGGGCATGGTGGGGTAGTAGCTTGTGGTGGTTGGGGGGTGGAGGGGGCCTGATGTTTGAAGGTACTGCTTCCCCCAATTGAATCACCTTGCACCCCCATCTTCTACTTTTCAAAATCCCTGAGCGTCCGTGAGCTGCATGGAGGAGGAGGAGGAGGGAGAATGCGGATGCTTTTGTGTGTGTGTGTGGATGAAATGCTCCTTTTGTTTTCATATAGTATAAAAATAACTTTGTGTCCATTTTGATAAAATGTATTGAGGAAAGAGTATAGCACAAGGCCTAGCTATATATGTGTTGAATATGTCCTGGCTGTCGACAATCATCATCAGTCTAAATCCAGTCAGTTTACGGTAGATTTCTTTGAGCGGGAAGTATCAGCGAAATCACAACTATATTGGATGTTTGAGCAGCAGCATTTTCAAACCACTTGAAACATTATTTAAAACTTTAGCTGTTAAACAATAGCAGCTCTAAAATCACGAAAATGTGCCGCAAATCTTTGAATATATATTCTTTCACAGTAAACGTTTTTTCACTCATATCTTTGATTCTGGGGGTTCCCTGAAACAACATATTTTCAGATGGGGCGTCGGCGGCCAATTATACATATCATTTTTTTGGGGGTCCATGGCATGAAATAGTTTGAGAACCACTGACCTATAGAAACATAGGTTTTTTTTAGAAAACTGCCAAGATTCAGAAGACATTTTAGTAGAATCTGGCCTCTGCAGTCCTGTTTCTGTGCGTTATCCCCCTGGGCCAAATCCCTCCTGATTCCCCATCGTGTGACCGGCGTCGGTCGGGCCGTGCGCTCTCTAACCAGACCCATATGGAGATGTGACAATAGGGAGCCACAAGGGGAATGCTACTCCCCCCCCCCCCCACGCACACACACACGCGCACACACACACACACACACACACACACACACACACACACCCTCGATCCCCCCCCCCCTATATTTACTTTCTTTTCATGATTTCGTTCATGTGCGGAAAGTGTCTGAGAGGCAGCGGTTTGGATTTTGCGGACGCGTTGGCAAGGCGAGCCCTTAACATGACAAAGACATTATTATGGGAAAAGTGTGTGGGTGTGCGTGTGCGTGCGTGCGTGCTGATGGGGGATGGGCTGGGTTTGACTGCACACCCGAAAGGCTAGGTGTGGGGGTTGTTCACACAAGCACATTGTGAAATGGAATACCTGCTCCAAATTGAGGGAGTTCACTTCCCGGTATTTTCACTGAATAAAAAAAAGAAACGCCTCGGTTTTGTCGCTGCTGATGATAAATACTCGACTGCACATGCTACTTTTAGGTGTCCAGTTTAATAAAAGCCAGGATGAATGGGATTATTTTTGAGCCGAGGACTGCTGGTATTTTCAGCAGACGATAGTCATGATAGTCTTGAGATTGCACATGGCCCAAATATGAATGATTGTGAAGTGACGTGCAGTGAAGTGATGATTTTAATCGAAGACTAGGATGTTTCGATGTTGAGATCTTCTGTCCCCCCCCCCCCCTACGATGCCTACATGAAATGGGAAGCATGCAGACTTTTACAATTAAACAGTTTAACAATAGGCCTATGTTTGTGTAGAAATTAAAGCTATGTTAACATTGCTTCAGTATACATATACTTATTTATAAATGTTATACTTATAGTTCAGTCTTTCATTGCTCAAATGTTTGAACTGAATGTTGAACTGAAATTCATGTGTGCGGCTGTGAGCGCATGGCTCTAAATGAAACTAGAATTGAATGTTGCCGTATACGGAAACTCAATGTTCTGTGGTAAAATATTCAATGTTCTGAGGCTTTAATGTTAAAATGCATTCAAGTTTGCATGTTCATCTGATTAACTGTCTTGCTATGGGCCTGCTCTTTAGGGAACATCTGAAAGAGCCACGTCAGCCCTTTTGAAACCACAGCTTATTTTAATGATGTTTAAGACAGGGGTTCCCAAACTTTTTTGGACCAGGTACCCCTTTTGGGGTAGATATTTTTCCAGGTACCCCCTCATCCTCGCAACACAGATAACAATATATTTACAACCACAAGCAGTGTTTCCTGCAGGAAAAAGCTTTGGCATGGTGCTGGGCGCAGGCCGCAGGGGGGCCTTCTTGCATCGAACATTTTGATTAATTAATTAATTAGATTCAATAATTAATTAATAAGATTAATAAATTAAGATTGATTTGTATTATTGCTCTTGTATTGCTATTGGAGACACTGGGGGGACACTGGGGGACACTGGGCAGGCACTGGGGAGGCACTGGGGAGACACTGGGGAGGCACTCGGGAGGCACTCAGGGGGACACTGGGGAGGCACTCGGGAGGCACTCAGGGGGACACTGGGGAGGCACTCAGGGGAACACTGGGAAGGCACTGGGGAGGCACTGAGGGGACACTGGGGAGGCACTGGGAAGGCACTGAGGGGACACTGGGGAGGCACTGGGAAGGCACTGAGGGGACACTGGGGAGGCACTGGGGAGACACTGGGGAGCATGGGGAGGCACTCAGGGGGACACTGGGGAGGCACTGGGGAGGCACCCAGGGGGACACTGGGGAGGCACTCGTCTGGGCACTGGGGAGGCACTCAGGGGGACACTGGGGAGGCACTGGGAAGGCACTGAGGAGGCACTCAGGGGTTCACTGGGGAGGCACTCAGGGGGACACTGGGGAGGCACTGGGGGGGACACTGGGGAGGCACTCAGGGGGACACTGGGGAGGCACTGGGGAAGCACTGAGGGGACACTGGGGAGGCACTGGGAAGGCACTGGGGAGGCACTGGGGAGAAACTGCAGCCACTGGGGAGACATTGGGGAGGCACTGGGTGGGGAGACACTGGGGAGGCACTCAGGGGGACACTGGGGAGGCACTCAGGGGACACTGGGGAGGTACTGGGGAGCCACTGGGCAGACACTGGGGAGGCACCATGGCGGACACTGGGGAGGCACTGGGCAGACACTGGGCAGACACTGCAGGGCAGACACTGTCATCGTCGTCGTCGTCAAAAATGTCAAGGTCGTCTTCGTCGTCAACGTCAAAAATGTCAACGTCGTCGTCGTCAACGTCAAAAATGTCAACGTCGTCATCGTCAACATCAAAAAATATCAACGTCGTCGTCTTCGTCAACGTCAAAAATGTCAACGTCGTCGTCGTCGTCAACGTCAAAAAAGTCAACGTCGTCGTCGTCAATGTCAAAAATGTCAACGTCGTCGTCAACGTCAACAATGTCAACGTCGTCGTCGTCAACGTCAAAAATGTCGTCGTCAACGTCAAAAATGTCAACGTCGTCGTCGTCAACGTCAAAAATGTCGTCGTCAACGTCAAAAATGTCAACGTCGTCGTCGTCAACGTCAAAAATGTCAACGTCTTCGCCGTCGTCAACGTCAAAAATGTCAACGTCGTCGTCGTCAACGTCAAAAATTTTCAACGTCGTCGTCGTCAACGTCAAAAATGTCAACGTCGTCAACGTCAAAAATGTCAACGTCGTCGTCATCAATGTCAAAAATTGTCAACGTCGTCAACGTCAAAAATGTCAACGTCGTCAACGTCAAAAATGTCAACGTCGTCAACGTCAAAAATGTCAACGTCGTCGTCGTCAACGTCAAAAATGTCAACGTCGTCGTCGTCGTCGTCACCATCAAAAATGTCAACGTCGACGTCGTCGTCGTCAAAAATGTCAACGTCGTCGTTGAATGTGCCTTTAACCATTTGACCGCCAGGATTAATTAATCTATTAGCGCATTGCCAAGGTTTTATTGTGCGCAACCCTTATTTCGAAGAACCAAATATCCGTAACCGGATGTTTCAATGACAAAATGCTGTGTGTGGTGTCTTGACCGGTTGTTGTTCTCTCGGTCGGTGGTGAAAAAACCTGCCTGCCGTCGGCCGTTGAAAAACCTTGTTTTCACCAGAAACAACATTCATTGCACCGATTTGGAGATACAGGCCATTGAAAGCAGCACATAGAGTGCAAGTGATGCGCGCGCATCTTCAAAATGGATGTGGCCACTGTCCCACTTTGACTGTTATGCTAACGAGCGGCAGCTAACGATTCGATCGGATCAAAACATGGATTAAAGAATATAAACCCTGGAAAACGTAGGCTACGGTTCTGACGGGCTGCACGACTAATTTAATCCTACAGTTCTGGCGGGCTCCGTGTTTAATAAGGCTGGGCTACACTCATTGTAACAATACGTGTGTGTGTGTGTGTGTGTGTGTGTGTGTGTGTGTGTGTGTGGTCAATGAGTGGTCAATAAAGGTTTTCAAGGCCATACCCATGTAACTTGAGAAAGCCCGGAGGGGCGAAACGTTGTTGTATTTATAGGTTGAAATAAAAAAGACGGGGAGCTGAATTATATCGTGTGCGGACATTCCACTTTAGTCATTTTTTGGATCCAGCACCGTATTCTGAAACTGGAATGTGCATATCGTTTTCCTGCTTTACATGTGGTCAATAAAGCACAGAGGCTTTATTACAAAATGGTCTCATCAACTGTGTCGGCGAGAACGTTCTAGACAACTGTTTCCCCGCTACCCCTCTTAGTACGAGTAGCCAACAACAGAAAATGCATTTCTTTCATCAGGATTGAAATCTCTATTGTACCTATTCTTATTGGAATAGGTACAATAGGTACCTCGCTTTGATCACAATGTCACACTTCCTGGACAAAAAAAAACAACTAAGAGAGACCCTGTTCTTTCTTTCTTTATTTCTCTAATATCTCTCTGCTCAAAAGATTCTCTGGTTCTCTTATACCTCCAGCGAGTGAACGCTTTCATGAAACTCATTTGATGTGTCTGTCCAGCCAATCTATTTTCAATGAGCCTTCCTTGTAATGTGTGCGTCACGTCTTTATGATTATAATCCGGGTTAAGGTTAATGGTTATACGGTTAGACAGGTTAAAACTTGATGTGAATTAAATTTAATTCATGTGAATTAAACAGCTCATTGGGCAGTGGCCGCCTGCCCGCCTGCACAGAGGCTAAAATGATTGACAAACTCAGAGAATTTAAATAAAGGTTGAATGAAAAATGATATCCACTCCCTCAACAATTAATGGCAAGAGATGCCCTTGTGACACTTGGTCATGCTCAGTGGCCAACAGGTTGTGCTGGGCAGGTGGGAACCTGTGTAGTCTCAATCTGTAATCTGAATGTGCCGTTTGGCTACAGGTTTTCCATGTGTCTTGGCCAGGGTGTGTGCGTGTGCGTGCACTATACGAACAATTTATTCTTAGAACATTCTGAAATTCTACACTAATGGTATTCAGACAGCATTATTTATTATCCCATTTTTTAACGTATTATTATTATTACTGTGTGGTACATTCACTCAATTCACTGTTTTCTCTCTCCTTTCAGGTATGCAAAGGCGAGACTCAACCACTATTTTGAGAAGAAGCAGGAATATTTTGGATTGACGCTGAGTTAGAGACAGAGTTGACGTGTTGCAAAACACAGGCAGTTAAAGTCTGCATGTGCCACTTTACAACAAGCCCAGACAAGAGCTCAATGATACACAACACGTAGCGTACTCTCATGCTCTAATTGTCCGGCATTAAAGTTAAAACCACTACAGAGAAGTAAGTGGGCATTGAATAAGCTTCTTGAACCTTTCTTCTTTCCCCTTCTTCTTCTTCTTCTCTTTATTGTGTGCTGCTCTGTCTGTTATTTCAGGCTATAGGCTTTGTTAATCTGTTTTGCTATCGCAGTGATTTTTCAAATATTTGTTTTTAACCACGCACCGCGTGCCGATAAGTCTATTTGGCAAATTGAGATGGCTGCTCGTGCCAGAAGCACATTAATTGCTCCCACATTTTAGCCCCAGTCAGTCGCACAGCCACAGTGACTGAGGATGGATCATAAAAGCCCCATAAGAGGCTTATTCAACTGCTGGAAGAAAATAAAAATACAACTGTTTCCACTTCGGTCCACTTTACAACTAGTGTATTATTTCAAGATGATGATAACACAGGGATTTTCTGCTTTATTTGTATAGTGAGTGGTCCCTATTGTTGTTCATAAAGGACAACTTTGTTTTTTTCCCCAACCAAGGATCGTGTTTTAGGTTAGATTAGAGAAAATAAAAGGTGAGTGTTAATTTGCTGCTTTCTTTCGTTGAATGTAAAGGGGGAGGGGACAATACTGTCATACTAAGCCTACGACCCCCTAGTATCCCCCTTCACATTCAGTAGATCCTGTGATCTTTTGTGGCCAGATGTAATTTCCTGGGGTCTAGTAGGACTATAGTAAATTATAATAAAGAAATTAAAATGCCCCCGCCCCCTGTCAAAAATAGCTAAAAGCGCTAAAATGATAGCAGCAAATATATATACTGTATATACAAAATAAATAACACTCATCTTTTACTTTCTCTAATACCTATTCAAGAAAAAAAATCAAACCTGTGTGAAGTGAGGGGTGCTAATATATTAAAGTCTAACTCATGTTGATTAGGTGATGTAATGGTGATAAAACAAATGGTGCAAACACAAACATTAAACGCCATAACAATAAAGAGACAATATGACGTACATTTTCCCTTCATTGTCAATGCGTTTGCAAAACAAACAAACATTGAACTAAAGACAAACATTAAACGTGTGTAATGCACAAGTGCACAAAGACCTGCACACTGTCTGCACTTACAATACGAACACTTGATTTAGGCAACGTTTTGGTCATAGACCTTCTTCAGGCGTCTCAACATACATTATACATTGAGCCCTGCCTACGCACACGTCTCAGAGCATATCAGGTGTGCATAAGACTTTGTTGCCTCGAAATAATGGTTGAAAAAACAAAAAACAAAGTTATCCTCCTAAGTAAATAGAATTGTGAAATACATTAACTCTGTATAATTGTAATGAAGTAGATTGGATGTGTAAATTAAAGGGATTGTGAATCAAAAAAAATGTTTTTTGTAATTTTCCTTATTTTTTTAATGTTTTCTCATGAGCTCAATTGCACCCAAACAAAATCACACCTGTGTGAAGTGAGCGGTGGCACTATACTGTACTGATCTGGTACTGTAGTCCGTGTGAAGTTATACAACAGCAACACTTAGGCCCAGACAGACACTCGTGCTGAGGCCAATCTTTCCGGTGATATAATGGCCACTGACGTAATCAAAAGAGTCAACCAAAGAACAAGATTCCTGTACAGGATCTCCTCACTGGTCAACAAAAACACCTCGAAAACCCTAACAGGAGCCCAAGTACAAGGTTTCTTCAACTATGCATGCACCTCTTCGTACCACAGCACCTCAAAGGTCCTTAAAACAAGGCTGGCTACTACTTGGCCTCATTCCCTGAACCCATCTCACCCCTGCCCATTTTGACAGGCTGGATGGCTTAGGGTTGACGACAGAGTACAGCATCTTGCAAGTTGCAATGGGTCTGGTCCACAAGATTTGCTACACCACCAAGATACCCATGTACCTGTCTAAATACTTCCTTAATGTCAACAAAATCCACACCACAACACCAGAGGGAGCTCAACAAACCATGTGCAACCCAGATTTGGCAAAAACAAGGGACTAAATTAATTTCAAACCTATGCCTGCACCAAAAAGTGAAACGCCCTACCAACAGTCGTTAAGACATGTGAATCCCTTGACTCCTTCTAAACCACCCACTACTGTGAGTGTATAGCTGTCACTGGATGTAAGACTAGTCACCTCGCGGTACCGGGTGCCTGTGAACAACCTTCCTTTTATGTATTACTTTTTTACATGCAGCTTGCTGCTGCTGTCGATATTGCATGCGCAGAGAATGCTTTTATACCCGGCACAAATATGCCCAAAATGTGCTGACATCGTCACATTTGTGATGCCGGCTATGGCCGTTTTTAGCCCAAGAAGTGTTTTTCGTGCAAAACTAATGCTTGGAATGGACTCAGAGGCATGGAACCCCCCTAGTTTGATACGTCACATGCTAAAGCAATGAAGCATAATGAAAATAGGGAAATGTTGTGGTTGTCTATATGGTGTGGTGGTCACATACTGTAACTGGCGATAACTGGCATTAAGCTACTGATTTGGAAGAGTTATCATACCAAAATATAGACTTAGAGACATGTAGGAATACATTTACGCTCACCATATGTAGTACCAATTCATAAAAATATCAGTGTTATACTATACCCATACTATAGTAACCTGACCCCGCCAGATGGGGCAGCAGAGAGTACACAGGAGGGGGGAACGTGTGTACTCTCTGCTGCCCCATCTGGCGGAGTCAGGTTAGTACTATAGTGCTCCATTCCTGATTATCAAGGCTGTGCTGATTTCTCCGAGTCAAACAATCCCGAAAGCTTTGCAAAGGGCTGGGACATTGTTCGTTAAACATATAATATTTAATTAGTGAGCTGATGCACAACCAAGGACTTTTTGGTTGAAAAAGGAAAAGGAAATGGCCTTTTGTCCATTGACCATTTTGTTCTCCTCAGAAAGGTGCTGTAAATGTTTCTTCTTTCACTTATGATTGCATTAAAAAGGAAGTATAGACCTTTATCCAATGTTTCAAAGACATTGAAAGATAATGCAGGCACAACTGAAGCAAGGAATCTCTGTGTTCGTGTGCATGTATGTGCAAGTGTGATTTTCTCCTATTCAGCTTTGCCTTTTGTTGAAGGCTTCCCAAGGCTGACCCTAGAATTTCTAATGACAATTCTTTCTCTTTTATACGGATGCTGTCGGGAAGAAACCACCTAACTCCAAAATGTAAAGATTTCTTTTCAGGAATGAAGAAATCCGTACATTTTGAAAACAAAGCAAAGCAATACTGCCATATCAAAGTTGGTGTTGTGACTTTATTGTCAATTACTTGCATGAGAGGGTGAGAGGTGGTGGAGTTAGCTGCTTCAGCAGTTTGAATAGGTTTTGTTTTTTTCCAAAGTGCTTTTCATTGGTTCCATTTGTTTTAACCCACAGACGTAAAGGCTGTTCAACAATAGCACTGATTTATGCAAACCTCAAAAATGGAGTTAGGTGATTTCCTTCTGACGGCAATACTCACACAAATAATAATTTATTTTCAAAACAGAGAAGGAGCTGAATGGAATTTATGTATTTGTTTTAAAAAAAGAATTCAAGCTTGCGATGGCGCACAACTCGCTCACGTCACTCAGCATTCACCAAGTATGCTGTAGTGTAAAAAGTGGGATTAATTTGTACAAGGTCTAGGCATGATGGTCAGTCACTCACTGACTGACAATCACAACTAGACATGCTTTACCATTTAGCCATTCAGACTATGGCTTAAAGGAATAGTTCACAATTTTTGAACATGCATACTTGACATTAATATAGTGGTTGCAACTGCCCGAGTCCCATGGTGGGAGTTCTCCTCTGGTTTTGATGAATATTAAGTTGTTCTGCAGGTCATTTTGTGGGGGGCATTGGGGCCACACATTAAAAGTAAATGAATCCACAACACTAGCTTCATTTGTATTGTTGACCTCTAAAATATCAGTGCAACTTTCGTTCAAGGCTTGTTTATCTGTAACTTTACCTGTGTTTGGGGGGCGGAGCCCCAGTCACATAATGTAGAAATAGGTCAACAATACAAATGATGCTAGTTTTGTGGATTCATTTACTTTTAATGCGTGGCCCCCTGTGCCCCCCACAAAATGACCAGAAGTACTTAATATTTCACCAAAGCCAGAGCAGAACTCTCACCACGGGGCAAGTGTTTCATATACAGTTTAAGTAAAAAATAATCTAAACTATCCATTTAAGCTAATATTGCAGGGGGAAAAAGGAAAGAATTACCGCTTGGGGGACCTCTGTTAAATAAATATATAGGATTTAACACTATTAGGTCACTGCAAGATTAATTATTCGTAATCCCCATTTGACTGCCGTTGTTTTTCACTAAACTTTGATGAACCATGCACCGTCACCCATGGCGGATGCACCCACCCTCACCCTCAGGGCGTCTTACTGGTAGTCTTTTCTTTTTTTTTCTTTTCTTTTTTTTTTCTTTTTCGTTCATTGTTTTTTTTAATGATCATTCATCTGGTGTTTTAACACACAAAAGTGCAAGAAGTGATTGTACATCATAGGCTTGTAGATCCTGCTAGCGTGCAACCATGACCACACTGCTTGCTTTAATGAATAACGTTGTCCCCATAATCAGACACTCTGTGGCTTTGATGCCCAATAGAGAGAGAGAGAGAGAGAGAGAGATCTTCTCTAACATGGATTACAAAGAGTGGGCCTTCTCTTTGTAATAACAATTTATAATTATCTTGATCTGAAGGAGGTAGTTGGTTAAAAGAACATGATCTTGTTCTTGACAGTTAAACATGTTTCTCTTTCGTTTGAAATCGGAATGTAAATTTGCCCTGCAGGGGCGACTCTCAAGTTGAGTCTTTCATAACAAAAGTCCCCCCCCCCCCTCTTCTCCTGCACAGACACCAAGAGAGTGTGTTATTAAGCCATTATACTGTAAGCATAATAATGTACAGGTGAACTCTGGATGCCGTGTAATCAAGTTGAGTGTTCAACAAGCATACTTTTATACCTCTTTCTTCTCAGGCCAGCTCCATATTATATGGAGATCTAAGGGTGGCAGCGGGGGCAGTTTATTGAATATGCAGGGTTTGGTGAGGGCCTACTGTAGGTAGGGCCAGGCCTTCATTTTCGGGCCTATTGAGAACTCTTGTTTCAGTCTGGGATCTCCATCTATGGGCATAATAGTGATTGTATTAGGGTATCAGCTGGGAATGCCCATTTATGGAACTTTTTCACGTGATGACAATGATGTCACGATGACCTGGGCACCTGGGGGCTTGCCTGGGGTGAGTGACAGGGATTTGAGTTAGGTAACAGGTAGGTGTCATAGCACGTCATAGTACATATGTATAGCATAGTATAGTATATATGTATAGTAGGTGAAAGTGACTTTTGCCTATATCTGCCTGACTGAGTGAGACTTCCGGGCGCTTTTATCTTCTTCTTTATTCAAAGTAAAGTTTCAGAGTATAGACCAGAGTGGGATTTGAACCCACAATGTCTGGATCATGTAGACAGCCACTTAACACATTGCACTACCAGGTTGTCTGTGTTCTGTCATGGCTTCTCCTCTGTATTATCTGATTAACATCCACGATAACACTTAAAAGCACTAAAGACACATTTGATGCACAGCAAACAGCATTCAAATGCTCTGTACATGATCCCAAGGCCCCATTTGAAAAGTAACACCAAGAAGAACAACTTACAACTTGAAATCACAGTGAGCTCAGTGACACCCTTGTTAAGATGAAGTCCTTGTGACCCAGAGGTTGTGAGTTCAAATCCAGCTTAGTTCATCCTACTTTCACTCTGCAGCATGTTTTGGAGAATAACATCAAGAAGAACACAAGAAAGAAATGGAAAGCTGAGGAGACCCTCAGAGAGCATGGTGGCACTCTGTGATAAGCTGCTGTCTATATGTGAGCCACAGGTTGTGGGTTCAAGTTCAGCCCACAGCCTCGGACGGCATATTATAGCATGGTGTTTTTCATCATTTTTGAGGATTTGAAAAAAAGACGAAAATCACTCAGAGACCATGGTCTATAGCCCATGGCCTCGGACGGCATACTATAGCATGCCGTTCTTCACCGATTAACAGTTGTCTGGAACCAGTGGCTCAGTGTGTTAGAATGCTGCCACATGATCGGGAGATGGTGAGTTCAAACCCCACTCAAATCTTTACTTTCAAGACCGATTTCCAGAAGAAGAAAACTAACATAAAAGCTATTTGAATTGTCTGGAACCAGTGGCTCAGTCTGTTAAAACACTGCCACATGATCAGGAGATGGTGGGTTCAAACCCCACTCAAGTTCAAACAAAAAAATAAAGCGTCCAATCCCACCCCAGTCTTTACTGTGACACTTTGCTTTCCACACTAACAACAAGTAGCACAAAAAAGCTTTGTTGTAGAAACCAGCAGTTAGCTCAGTGTGATCAGTTGCTGTCCTTGTGATCCACAGGTCCAGGGTTCAAATCCCGCATTTGTCATAACTGTGACACATTGCTTTGCACACTGACTTCCAGAAGGACAACTTTAAAGGAGCACAGAAATTCCCCATGATTATGTGCCGGTAAGTGGCCCAGTGGATAAGTCAGATGATATCCTTAGTATACCTAGTAGAATTGTGCCGGTTCAAACCCGGTTTGTTTCTGAGTTATTTAATTAAATGCCCAATGCATTCTCTATGGCAATAGCACAAACTTTGGCATGCTACTAGTCCTACATACTTACATCTAGCAACCCCATTCTAGCCTACTTAGGTTCATCTTACGGTGGACATGTTTGCCTGAAAAGGAATCTTTGAAAGGTGTCATAGTTTTAGAAATATAGTGCTAAAACTATGAACCATTTCAAAACAGTAAGCTGAATAATAAAAAGTGTGAATGGAGTTTCTAGGTGAAAGTGATTTTTGACGTGCCAATGTCTGCCATTGAGCCCCATTGTAAATTTGAAAGCACTATATTTCTAAAACTATGAAACATTTCAAATATTCCTTTTCAGGCAAACATGTCCACCGTAAGATGAACCTAAGTAGGCTAGAATGGGGTTGCTAGGTGTAAGTATGTAGGACTAGTATCATGCCAAAGTTTGTGCTATTGCCATAGAGAATGCATTGGGCGTTTAAGTTAAATAACTCATAAACTACAAAACATAAAAATAAAAAAAAGTTCCAGCATGTGTCTCCACAGTAAGCTGAATAATAAAAAGTGTGAATGGAGTTTCTAGGTGAAAGTGACTTTTGACGTGCCTATAGAGCTGCCATTGAGCCCCATGTTAAATGTCTCAAATTTGAAAGCACTATATTTCTAAAACTATGAAACATTTCAAAGATTCCTTTTCAGGCAAACATGTCCACCATAAGATGAACCTAAGTAGGCTAGAATGGGGTTGCTAGGTGTAAGTATGTAGGACTAGTAGCATGCCAAAGTTTGTGCTATTGCCATAGAGAATGCATTGTGTTGCGGAGGATGAGAGGAATGCTCTCATCCTCCGCAACACCCATTCTCATACACCGCTATACACCGCAAGGATATGGGCTATAGCCCACATCGTACGGCATACTAAAGCACGCCGTTTTTCATCATTTTTGAGGATTTGAAAAAAATGAAAAAAACAAAAAAACATGGGTTATAGCCCATCGTTTTTTGA
The DNA here is from genome assembly GCF_964188405.1 of Protomyctophum parallelum. NCBI lineage: Eukaryota > Metazoa > Chordata > Actinopteri > Myctophiformes > Myctophidae > Protomyctophum > Protomyctophum parallelum. Next base: position 12,998,420 of record NC_139700.1, read on the forward strand.
AATTTTGAAAAAAAACATTACCTCGTTTTTCATCATTTTTGAACATTGGCTATAGCCCATACCGTACGGCATACTATAGCACGCCGTTTTTCATCATTTTTGAGGTTTTGAAAAAAATGAAAAAAAAAAAAAAACATGGGTTATAGCCCATCGTTTTTTGAAATTTTGAAAAAAAACATTACCTCGTTTTTCATCATTTTTGAACATGGGCTATAGCCCATACCGTACGGCATACTATAGCACGCCGTTTTTCATCATTTTTGAGGTTTTGAAAAAAATGAAAAAAAAAAAAAACATGGGTTATAGCCCATCGTTTTTTGAAATTTTGAAAAAAAACATTACCTCGTTTTTCATCATTTTTGAACATGGGCTATAGCCCATACCGTACGGCATACTATAGCACGCCGTTTTTCATCATTTTTGAGGTTTTGAAAAAAATGAAAAAAAAAAAAACATGGGTTATAGCCCATCGTTTTTTGAAATTTTGATATATTTTTTTTAACCTCGTTTTTCATCATTTTTGAACATGGGCTATAGCCCATACTGTACGACATACTATAGCACGCCGTTTTTCATCATTTTTGAGGTTTTGAAAAAAATGGAAAAACAAAAAACATGGGTTATAGCCCATCGTTTTTTTAAATTTTGAAAAAATAAATTAACCTCGTTTTTCATCATTTTTGAACATGGGCTATAGCCCATACCGTACGGCATACTATAGCACGCCGTTTTTCATCATTTTTGAGGTTTTGAAAAAAATGAAAAAGGGGAAAGTGATTTTTGACGTGCCAATGTCTGCCATTGAGCCCCATTGTAAATTTGAAAGCACTATATTTCTAAAACTATGAAACATTTCAAATATTCCTTTTCAGGCAAACATGTCCACCGTAAGATGAACCTAAGTAGGCTAGAATGGGGTTGCTAGGTGTAAGTATGTAGGACTAGTATCATGCCAAAGTTTGTGCTATTGCCATAGAGAATGCATTGGGCGTTTAAGTTAAATAACTCATAAACTACAAAACATAAAAATAAAAAAAAGTTCCAGCATGTGTCTCCACAGTAAGCTGAATAATAAAAAGTGTGAATGGAGTTTCTAGGTGAAAGTGACTTTTGACGTGCCTATAGAGCTGCCATTGAGCCCCATGTTAAATGTCTCAAATTTGAAAGCACTATATTTCTAAAACTATGAAACATTTCAAAGATTCCTTTTCAGGCAAACATGTCCACCATAAGATGAACCTAAGTAGGCTAGAATGGGGTTGCTAGGTGTAAGTATGTAGGACTAGTATCATGCCAAAGTTTGTGCTATTGCCATAGAGAATGCATTGGGCGTTTAAGTTAAATAACTCATAAACTACAAAACATAAAAATAAAAAAAAGTTCCAGCATGTGTCTCCACAGTAAGCTGAATAATAAAAAGTGTGAATGGAGTTTCTAGGTGAAAGTGACTTTTGACGTGCCTATAGAGCTGCCATTGAGCCCCATGTTAAATGTCTCAAATTTGAAAGCACTATATTTCTAAAACTATGAAACATTTCAAAGATTCCTTTTCAGGCAAACATGTCCACCATAAGATGAACCTAAGTAGGCTAGAATGGGGTTGCTAGGTGTAAGTATGTAGGACTAGTATCATGCCAAAGTTTGTGCTATTGCCATAGAGAATGCATTGGGCGTTTAAGTTAAATAACTCATAAACTACAAAACATAAAAATAAAAAGAAGTTCCAGCATGTGTCTCCACAGTAAGCTGAATAATAAAAAGTGTGAATGGAGTTTCTAGGTGAAAGTGACTTTTGACGTGCCTATAGAGCTGCCATTGAGCCCCATGTTAAATGTCTCAAATTTGAAAGCACTATATTTCTAAAACTATGAAACATTTCAAAGATTCCTTTTTAGGCAAACATGTCCACCATAAGATGAACCTAAGTAGGCTAGAATGGGGTTGCTAGGTGTAAGTATGTAGGACTAGTATCATGCCAAAGTTTGTGCTATTGCCATAGAGAATGCATTGGGCGTTTAAGTTAAATAACTCATAAACTACAAAACATAAAAATAAAAAAAAGTTCCAGCATGTGTCTCCACAGTAAGCTGAATAATAAAAAGTGTGAATGGAGTTTCTAGGTGAAAGTGACTTTTGACGTGCCTATAGAGCTGCCATTGAGCCCCATGTTAAATGTCTCAAATTTGAAAGCACTATATTTCTAAAACTATGAAACATTTCAAAGATTCCTTTTCAGGCAAACATGTCCACCATAAGATGAACCTAAGTAGGCTAGAATGGGATTGCTAGGTGTAAGTATGTAGGACTAGTAGCATGCCAAAGTTTGTGCTATTGCCATAGAGAATGCATTGTGTTGCGGAGGATGAGAGGAATGCTCTCATCCTCCGCAACACCCATTCTCATACACCGCTATACACCGCAAGGATATGGGCTATAGCCCACATCGTACGGCATACTAAAGCACGCCGTTTTTCATCATTTTTGAGAATTTGAAAAAAATGAAAAAAAAAAAAAAAAACATGGGTTATAGCCCATCGTTTTTTGAAATTTTGAAAAAAAACATTACCTTGTTTTTCATCATTTTTGAACATGGGCTATAGCCCATACCGTACGGCATACTATAGCACGCCGTTTTTCATCATTTTTGAGGTTTTGAAAAAAACAAAAAAAAAACAAACATGGGTTATAGCCCATCGTTTTTTGAAATTTTGAAAAAAAACATTACCTCGTTTTTCATCATTTTTGAACATGGGCTATAGCCCATACCGTACGGCATACTATAGCACGCCGTTTTTCATCATTTTTGAGGTTTTGAAAAAAATGAAAAAAAAACAAAACATGGGTTATAGCCCATCGTTTTTTGAAATTTTGATATATTTTTTTTAACCTCGTTTTTCATCATTTTTGAATATGGGCTATAGCCCATACTGTACGACATACTATAGCACGCCGTTTTTCATCATTTTTGAGGTTTTGAAAAAAAATAATAAAAAAAAAATACATGGGTTATAGCCCATCGTTTTTTGAAATTTTGATTTTTTTTTTAAACCTCGTTTTTCATCATTTTTGAACATGGGCTATAGCCCATACCGTACGGCATACTATAGCACGCCGTTTTTCATCATTTTTGAGGTTTTGAAAAAAATGAAAAAGGGGAAAGTGATTTTTGACGTGCCAATGTCTGCCATTGAGCCCCATTGTAAATTTGAAAGCACTATATTTCTAAAACTATGAAACATTTCAAATATTCCTTTTCAGGCAAACATGTCCACCGTAAGATGAACCTAAGTAGGCTAGAATGGGGTTGCTAGGTGTAAGTATGTAGGACTAGTATCATGCCAAAGTTTGTGCTATTGCCATAGAGAATGCATTGGGCGTTTAAGTTAAATAACTCATAAACTACAAAACATAAAAATAAAAAAAAGTTCCAGCATGTGTCTCCACAGTAAGCTGAATAATAAAAAGTGTGAATGGAGTTTCTAGGTGAAAGTGACTTTTGACGTGCCTATAGAGCTGCCATTGAGCCCCATGTTAAATGTCTCAAATTTGAAAGCACTATATTTCTAAAACTATGAAACATTTCAAAGATTCCTTTTCAGGCAAACATGTCCACCATAAGATGAACCTAAGTAGGCTAGAATGGGGTTGCTAGGTGTAAGTATGTAGGACTAGTAGCATGCCAAAGTTTGTGCTATTGCCATAGAGAATGCATTGTGTTGCGGAGGATGAGAGGAATGCTCTCATCCTCCGCAACACCCATTCTCATACACCGCTATACACCGCAAGGATATGGGCTATAGCCCACATCGTACGGCATACTAAAGCACGCCGTTTTTCATCATTTTTGAGAATTTGAAAAAAATGAAAAAAAAAAAAAAAACATGGGTTATAGCCCATCGTTTTTTGAAATTTTGAAAAAAAACATTACCTTGTTTTTCATCATTTTTGAACATGGGCTATAGCCCATACCGTACGGCATACTATAGCACGCCGTTTTTCATCATTTTTGAGGTTTTGAAAAAAAAAAAAAAAAAAAAAACATGGGTTATAGCCCATCGTTTTTTGAAATTTTGAAAAAAAACATTACCTCGTTTTTCATCATTTTTGAACATGGGCTATAGCCCATACCGTACGGCATACTATAGCACGCCGTTTTTCATCATTTTTGAGGTTTTGAAAAAAATGAAAAAAAAACAAAACATGGGTTATAGCCCATCGTTTTTTGAAATTTTGATATATTTTTTTTAACCTCGTTTTTCATCATTTTTTAATATGGGCTATAGCCCATACTGTACGACATACTATAGCACGCCGTTTTTCATCATTTTTGAGGTTTTGAAAAAAAATAATAAAAAAAAAATACATGGGTTATAGCCCATCGTTTTTTGAAATTTTGATTTTTTTTTTAAACCTCGTTTTTCATCATTTTTGAACATGGGCTATAGCCCATACCGTACGGCATACTATAGCACGCCGTTTTTCATCATTTTTGAGGTTTTGAAAAAAATGAAAAAGGGGAAAGTGATTTTTGACGTGCCAATGTCTGCCATTGAGCCCCATTGTAAATTTGAAAGCACTATATTTCTAAAACTATGAAACATTTCAAATATTCCTTTTCAGGCAAACATGTCCACCGTAAGATGAACCTAAGTAGGCTAGAATGGGGTTGCTAGGTGTAAGTATGTAGGACTAGTATCATGCCAAAGTTTGTGCTATTGCCATAGAGAATGCATTGGGCGTTTAAGTTAAATAACTCATAAACTACAAAACATAAAAATAAAAAAAAGTTCCAGCATGTGTCTCCACAGTAAGCTGAATAATAAAAAGTGTGAATGGAGTTTCTAGGTGAAAGTGACTTTTGACGTGCCTATAGAGCTGCCATTGAGCCCCATGTTAAATGTCTCAAATTTGAAAGCACTATATTTCTAAAACTATGAAACATTTCAAAGATTCCTTTTCAGGCAAACATGTCCACCATAAGATGAACCTAAGTAGGCTAGAATGGGGTTGCTAGGTGTAAGTATGTAGGACTAGTAGCATGCCAAAGTTTGTGCTATTGCCATAGAGAATGCATTGTGTTGCGGAGGATGAGAGGAATGCTCTCATCCTCCGCAACACCCATTCTCATACACCGCTATACACCGCAAGGATATGGGCTATAGCCCACATCGTACGGCATACTAAAGCACGCCGTTTTTCATCATTTTTGAGGATTTGAAAAAAATGAAAAAAACAAAAAAACATGGGTTATAGCCCATCGTTTTTTGAAATTTTGAAAAAAAACATTACCTCGTTTTTCATCATTTTTGAACATTGGCTATAGCCCATACCGTACGGCATACTATAGCACGCCGTTTTTCATCATTTTTGAGGTTTTGAAAAAAATGAAAAAAAAAAAAAACATGGGTTATAGCCCATCGTTTTTTGAAATTTTGAAAAAAAACATTACCTCGTTTTTCATCATTTTTGAACATGGGCTATAGCCCATACCGTACGGCATACTATAGCACGCCGTTTTTCATCATTTTTGAGGTTTTGAAAAAAATGAAAAAAAAAAAAAACATGGGTTATAGCCCATCGTTTTTTGAAATTTTGAAAAAAAACATTACCTCGTTTTTCATCATTTTTGAACATGGGCTATAGCCCATACCGTACGGCATACTATAGCACGCCGTTTTTCATCATTTTTGAGGTTTTGAAAAAAATGAAAAAAAAAAAAACATGGGTTATAGCCCATCGTTTTTTTAAATTTTGATATATTTTTTTTAACCTCGTTTTTCATCATTTTTGAACATGGGCTATAGCCCATACTGTACGACATACTATAGCACGCCGTTTTTCATCATTTTTGAGGTTTTGAAAAAAAAAAAAAAAATACATGGGTTATAGCCCATCGTTTTTTGAAATTTTGATTTTTTTTTTAAAACCTCGTTTTTCATCATTTTTGAACATGGGCTATAGCCCATACCGTACGGCATACTATAGCACGCCGTTTTTCATCATTTTTGAGGTTTTGAAAAAAATGGAAAAACAAAAAACATGGGTTATAGCCCATCGTTTTTTTAAATTTTGAAAAAATAAATTAACCTCGTTTTTCATCATTTTTGAACATGGGCTATAGCCCATACCGTACGGCATACTATAGCACGCCGTTTTTCATCATTTTTGAGGTTTTGAAAAAAATGAAAAAGGGGAAAGTGATTTTTGACGTGCCAATGTCTGCCATTGAGCCCCATTGTAAATTTGAAAGCACTATATTTCTAAAACTATGAAACATTTCAAATATTCCTTTTCAGGCAAACATGTCCACCGTAAGATGAACCTAAGTAGGCTAGAATGGGGTTGCTAGGTGTAAGTATGTAGGACTAGTATCATGCCAAAGTTTGTGCTATTGCCATAAAGAATGCATTGGGCGTTTAAGTTAAATAACTCATAAACTACAAAACATAAAAATAAAAAAAAGTTCCAGCATGTGTCTCCACAGTAAGCTGAATAATAAAAAGTGTGAATGGAGTTTCTAGGTGAAAGTGACTTTTGACGTGCCTATAGAGCTGCCATTGAGCCCCATGTTAAATGTCTCAAATTTGAAAGCACTATATTTCTAAAACTATGAAACATTTCAAAGATTCCTTTTCAGGCAAACATGTCCACCATAAGATGAACCTAAGTAGGCTAGAATGGGGTTGCTAGGTGTAAGTATGTAGGACTAGTATCATGCCAAAGTTTGTGCTATTGCCATAGAGAATGCATTGGGCGTTTAAGTTAAATAACTCATAAACTACAAAACATAAAAATAAAAAAAAGTTCCAGCATGTGTCTCCACAGTAAGCTGAATAATAAAAAGTGTGAATGGAGTTTCTAGGTGAAAGTGACTTTTGACGTGCCTATAGAGCTGCCATTGAGCCCCATGTTAAATGTCTCAAATTTGAAAGCACTATATTTCTAAAACTATGAAACATTTCAAAGATTCCTTTTCAGGCAAACATGTCCACCATAAGATGAACCTAAGTAGGCTAGAATGGGGTTGCTAGGTGTAAGTATGTAGGACTAGTATCATGCCAAAGTTTGTGCTATTGCCATAGAGAATGTATTGGGCGTTTAAGTTAAATAACTCATAAACTACAAAACATAAAAATAAAAAGAAGTTCCAGCATGTGTCTCCACAGTAAGCTGAATAATAAAAAGTGTGAATGGAGTTTCTAGGTGAAAGTGACTTTTGACGTGCCTATAGAGCTGCCATTGAGCCCCATGTTAAATGTCTCAAATTTGAAAGCACTATATTTCTAAAACTATGAAACATTTCAAAGATTCCTTTTTAGGCAAACATGTCCACCATAAGATGAACCTAAGTAGGCTAGAATGGGGTTGCTAGGTGTAAGTATGTAGGACTAGTATCATGCCAAAGTTTGTGCTATTGCCATAGAGAATGCATTGGGCGTTTAAGTTAAATAACTCATAAACTACAAAACATAAAAATAAAAAAAAGTTCCAGCATGTGTCTCCACAGTAAGCTGAATAATAAAAAGTGTGAATGGAGTTTCTAGGTGAAAGTGACTTTTGACGTGCCTATAGAGCTGCCATTGAGCCCCATGTTAAATGTCTCAAATTTGAAAGCACTATATTTCTAAAACTATGAAACATTTCAAAGATTCCTTTTCAGGCAAACATGTCCACCATAAGATGAACCTAAGTAGGCTAGAATGGGATTGCTAGGTGTAAGTATGTAGGACTAGTAGCATGCCAAAGTTTGTGCTATTGCCATAGAGAATGCATTGGGCGTTTAAGTTAAATAACTCATAAACTACAAAACATAAAAATAAAAAAAAGTTCCAGCATGTGTCTCCACAGTAAGCTGAATAATAAAAAGTGTGAATGGAGTTTCTAGGTGAAAGTGACTTTTGACGTGCCTATAGAGCTGCCATTGAGCCCCATGTTAAATGTCTCAAATTTGAAAGCACTATATTTCTAAAACTATGAAACATTTCAAAGATTCCTTTTCAGGCAAACATGTCCACCATAAGATGAACCTAAGTAGGCTAGAATGGGATTGCTAGGTGTAAGTATGTAGGACTAGTAGCATGCCAAAGTTTGTGCTATTGCCATAGAGAATGCATTGGGCGTTTAAGTTAAATAACTCATAAACTACAAAACATAAAAATAAAAAAAAGTTCCAGCATGTGTCTCCACAGTAAGCTGAATAATAAAAAGTGTGAATGGAGTTTCTAGGTGAAAGTGACTTTTGACGTGCCTATAGAGCTGCCATTGAGCCCCATGTTAAATGTCTCAAATTTGAAAGCACTATATTTCTAAAACTATGAAACATTTCAAAGATTCCTTTTCAGGCAAACATGTCCACCATAAGATGAACCTAAGTAGGCTAGAATGGGATTGCTAGGTGTAAGTATGTAGGACTAGTAGCATGCCAAAGTTTGTGCTATTGCCATAGAGAATGCATTGTGTTGCGGAGGATGAGAGGAATGCTCTCATCCTCCGCAACACCCATTCTCATACACCGCTATACACCGCAAGGATATGGGCTATAGCCCACATCGTACGGCATACTAAAGCACGCCGTTTTTCATCATTTTTGAGAATTTGAAAAAAATGAAAAAAAAAAAAAAAACATGGGTTATAGCCCATCGTTTTTTGAAATTTTGAAAAAAAACATTACCTTGTTTTTCATCATTTTTGAACATGGGCTATAGCCCATACCGTACGGCATACTATAGCACGCCGTTTTTCATCATTTTTGAGGTTTTGAAAAAAATGAAAAAAAAAAAAAACATGGGTTATAGCCCATCGTTTTTTGAAATTTTGAAAAAAAACATTACCTCGTTTTTCATCATTTTTGAACATGGGCTATAGCCCATACCGTACGGCATACTATAGCACGCCGTTTTTCATCATTTTTGAGGTTTTGAAAAAAATGAAAAAAAAAAAAACATGGGTTATAGCCCATCGTTTTTTGAAATTTTGATATATTTTTTTTAACCTCGTTTTTCATCATTTTTGAACATGGGCTATAGCCCATACTGTACGACATACTATAGCACGCCGTTTTTCATCATTTTTGAGGTTTTGAAAAAAAAAAAAAAAAAAAAAAAAACATGGGTTATAGCCCATCGTTTTTTGAAATTTTGATTATTTTTTTTAAACCTCGTTTTTCATCATTTTTGAACATGGGCTATAGCCCATACCGTACGGCATACTATAGCACGCCGTTTTTCATCATTTTTGAGGTTTTGAAAAAAATGGAAAAACAAAAAACATGGGTTATAGCCCATCGTTTTTTTAAATTTTGAAAAAAATAAATTAACCTCGTTTTTCATAATTCTTGAACATGGGCTATAGCCCATACCGTACGGCATACTATAGCACGCCGTTTTTCATCATTTTTGAGGTTTTGAAAAAAATGAAAAAGGGGAAAGTGATTTTTGACGTGCCAATGTCTGCCATTGAGCCCCATTGTAAATTTGAAAGCACTATATTTCTAAAACTATGAAACATTTCAAATATTCCTTTTCAGGCAAACATGTCCACCGTAAGATGAACCTAAGTAGGCTAGAATGGGGTTGCTAGGTGTAAGTATGTAGGACTAGTATCATGCCAAAGTTTGTGCTATTGCCATAGAGAATGCATTGGGCGTTTAAGTTAAATAACTCATAAACTACAAAACATAAAAATAAAAAAAAGTTCCAGCATGTGTCTCCACAGTAAGCTGAATAATAAAAAAGTGTGAATGGAGTTTCTAGGTGAAAGTGACTTTTGACGTGCCTATAGAGCTGCCATTGAGCCCCATGTTAAATGTCTCAAATTTGAAAGCACTATATTTCTAAAACTATGAAACATTTCAAAGATTCCTTTTCAGGCAAACATGTCCACCATAAGATGAACCTAAGTAGACTAGAATGGGGTTGCTAGGTGTAAGTATGTAGGACTAGTATCATGCCAAAGTTTGTGCTATTGCCATAGAGAATGCATTGGGCGTTTAAGTTAAATAACTCATAAACTACAAAACATAAAAATAAAAAAAAGTTCCAGCATGTGTCTCCACAGTAAGCTGAATAATAAAAAGTGTGAATGGAGTTTCTAGGTGAAAGTGACTTTTGACGTGCCTATAGAGCTGCCATTGAGCCCCATGTTAAATGTCTCAAATTTGAAAGCACTATATTTCTAAAACTATGAAACATTTCAAAGATTCCTTTTTAGGCAAACATGTCCACCATAAGATGAACCTAAGTAGGCTAGAATGGGGTTGCTAGGTGTAAGTATGTAGGACTAGTATCATGCCAAAGTTTGTGCTATTGCCATAGAGAATGCATTGGGCGTTTAAGTTAAATAACTCATAAACTACAAAACATAAAAATAAAAAAAAGTTCCAGCATGTGTCTCCACAGTAAGCTGAATAATAAAAAGTGTGAATGGAGTTTCTAGGTGAAAGTGACTTTTGACGTGCCTATAGAGCTGCCATTGAGCCCCATGTTAAATGTCTCAAATTTGAAAGCACTATATTTCTAAAACTATGAAACATTTCAAAGATTCCTTTTCAGGCAAACATGTCCACCATAAGATGAACCTAAGTAGGCTAGAATGGGATTGCTAGGTGTAAGTATGTAGGACTAGTAGCATGCCAAAGTTTGTGCTATTGCCATAGAGAATGCATTGTGTTGCGGAGGATGAGAGGAATGCTCTCATCCTCCGCAACACCCATTCTCATACACCGCTATACACCGCAAGGATATGGGCTATAGCCCACATCTTACGGCATACTAAAGCACCCCGTTTTTCATCATTTTTGAGGATTTGAAAAAAATGAAAAAAAAAAAAAAACATGGGTTATAGCCCATCGTTTTTTGAAATTTTGAAAAAAAACATTACCTTGTTTTTCATCATTTTTGAACATGGGCTATAGCCCATACCGTACGGCATACTATAGCACGCCGTTTTTCATCATTTTTGAGGTTTTGAAAAAAATGAAAAAAAACAAAACATGGGTTATAGCCCATCGTTTTTTGAAATTTTGAAAAAAAACATTACCTCGTTTTTCATCATTTTTGAACATGGGCTATAGCCCATACCGTACGGCATACTATAGCACGCCGTTTTTCATCATTTTTGAGGTTTTGAAAAAAATGAAAAAAAACAAAACATGGGTTATAGCCCATCGTTTTTTGAAATTTTGAAAAAAAACATTACCTCGTTTTTCATCATTTTTGAACATGGGCTATAGCCCATACCGTACGGCATACTATAGCACGCCGTTTTTCATCATTTTTGAGGTTTTGAAAAAAATGAAAAAAAAAAAAACATGGGTTATAGCCCATCGTTTTTTGAAATTTTGAAAAAATAAATAAACCTCGTTTTTCATCATTTTTGAACATGGGCTATAGCCCATACCGTACGGCATACTATAGCACGCCGTTTTTCATCATTTTTGAGGTTTTGAAAAAAATGAAAAAGGGGAAAGTGATTTTTGATGTGCCAATGTCTGCCATTGAGCCCCATTGTAAATTTGAAAGCACTATATTTCTAAAACTATGAAACATTTCAAATATTCCTTTTCAGGCAAACATGTCCACTGTAAGATGAACCTAAGTAGGCTAGAATGGGGTTGCTAGGTGTAAGTATGTAGGACTAGTATCATGCCAAAGTTTGTGCTATTGCCATAGAGAATGCATTGGGCGTTTAAGTTAAATAACTCATAAACTACAAAACATAAAAATAAAAAAAAGTTCCAGCATGTGTCTCCACAGTAAGCTGAATAATAAAAAGTGTGAATGGAGTTTCTAGGTGAAAGTGACTTTTGACGTGCCTATAGAGCTGCCATTGAGCCCCATGTTAAATGTCTCAAATTTGAAAGCACTATATTTCTAAAACTATGAAACATTTCAAAGATTCCTTTTAAGGCAAACATGTCCACCATAAGATGAACCTAAGTAGGCTAGAATGGGGTTGCTAGGTGTAAGTATGTAGGACTAGTATCATGCCAAAGTTTGTGCTATTGCCATAGAGAATGCATTGGGCGTTTAAGTTAAATAACTCATGAACTACAAAACATAAAAATAAAAAAAAGTTCCAGCATGTGTCTCCACAGTAAGCTGAATAATAAAAAGTGTGAATGGAGTTTCTAGGTGAAAGTGACTTTTGACGTGCCTATAGAGCTGCCATTGAGCCCCATGTTAAATGTCTCAAATTTGAAAGCACTATATTTCTAAAACTATGAAACATTTCAAATATTCCTTTTCAGGCAAACATGTCCACCGTAAGATGAACCTAAGTAGGCTAGAATGGGGTTGCTAGGTGTAAGTATGTAGGACTAGTATCATGCCAAAGTTTGTGCTATTGCCATAGAGAATGCATTGGGCGTTTAAGTTAAATAACTCATAAACTACAAAACATAAAAATAAAAAAAAGTTCCAGCATGTGTCTCCACAGTAAGCTGAATAATAAAAAAGTGTGAATGGAGTTTCTAGGTGAAAGTGACTTTTGACGTGCCTATAGAGCTGCCATTGAGCCCCATGTTAAATGTCTCAAATTTGAAAGCACTATATTTCTAAAACTATGAAACATTTCAAAGATTCCTTTTCAGGCAAACATGTCCACCATAAGATGAACCTAAGTAGACTAGAATGGGGTTGCTAGGTGTAAGTATGTAGGACTAGTATCATGCCAAAGTTTGTGCTATTGCCATAGAGAATGCATTGGGCGTTTAAGTTAAATAACTCATAAACTACAAAACATAAAAATAAAAAAAAGTTCCAGCATGTGTCTCCACAGTAAGCTGAATAATAAAAAGTGTGAATGGAGTTTCTAGGTGAAAGTGACTTTTGACGTGCCTATAGAGCTGCCATTGAGCCCCATGTTAAATGTCTCAAATTTGAAAGCACTATATTTCTAAAACTATGAAACATTTCAAAGATTCCTTTTTAGGCAAACATGTCCACCATAAGATGAACCTAAGTAGGCTAGAATGGGGTTGCTAGGTGTAAGTATGTAGGACTAGTATCATGCCAAAGTTTGTGCTATTGCCATAGAGAATGCATTGGGCGTTTAAGTTAAATAACTCATAAACTACAAAACATAAAAATAAAAAAAAGTTCCAGCATGTGTCTCCACAGTAAGCTGAATAATAAAAAGTGTGAATGGAGTTTCTAGGTGAAAGTGACTTTTGACGTGCCTATAGAGCTGCCATTGAGCCCCATGTTAAATGTCTCAAATTTGAAAGCACTATATTTCTAAAACTATGAAACATTTCAAAGATTCCTTTTCAGGCAAACATGTCCACCATAAGATGAACCTAAGTAGGCTAGAATGGGGTTGCTAGGTGTAAGTATGTAGGACTAGTATCATGCCAAAGTTTGTGCTATTGCCATAGAGAATGCATTGGGCGTTTAAGTTAAATAACTCATAAACTACAAAACATAAAAATAAAAAAAAGTTCCAGCATGTGTCTCCACAGTAAGCTGAATAATAAAAAGTGTGAATGGAGTTTCTAGGTGAAAGTGACTTTTGACGTGCCTATAGAGCTGCCATTGAGCCCCATGTTAAATGTCTCAAATTTGAAAGCACTATATTTCTAAAACTATGAAACATTTCAAAGATTCCTTTTCAGGCAAACATGTCCACCATAAGATGAACCTAAGTAGGCTAGAATGGGATTGCTAGGTGTAAGTATGTAGGACTAGTAGCATGCCAAAGTTTGTGCTATTGCCATAGAGAATGCATTGTGTTGCGGAGGATGAGAGGAATGCTCTCATCCTCCGCAACACCCATTCTCATACACCGCTATACACCGCAAGGATATGGGCTATAGCCCACATCTTACGGCATACTAAAGCACCCCGTTTTTCATCATTTTTGAGGATTTGAAAAAAATGAAAAAAAAAAAAAAACATGGGTTATAGCCCATCGTTTTTTGAAATTTTGAAAAAAAACATTACCTTGTTTTTCATCATTTTTGAACATGGGCTATAGCCCATACCGTACGGCATACTATAGCACGCCGTTTTTCATCATTTTTGAGGTTTTGAAAAAAATGAAAAAAAACAAAACATGGGTTATAGCCCATCGTTTTTTGAAATTTTGAAAAAAAACATTACCTCGTTTTTCATCATTTTTGAACATGGGCTATAGCCCATACCGTACGGCATACTATAGCACGCCGTTTTTCATCATTTTTGAGGTTTTGAAAAAAATGAAAAAAAAACAAACATGGGTTATAGCCCATCGTTTTTTGAAATTTTGAAAAAATAAATAAACCTCGTTTTTCATCATTTTTGAACATGGGCTATAGCCCATACCGTACGGCATACTATAGCACGCCGTTTTTCATCATTTTTGAGGTTTTGAAAAAAATGAAAAAGGGGAAAGTGATTTTTGATGTGCCAATGTCTGCCATTGAGCCCCATTGTAAATTTGAAAGCACTATATTTCTAAAACTATGAAACATTTCAAATATTCCTTTTCAGGCAAACATGTCCACTGTAAGATGAACCTAAGTAGGCTAGAATGGGGTTGCTAGGTGTAAGTATGTAGGACTAGTATCATGCCAAAGTTTGTGCTATTGCCATAGAGAATGCATTGGGCGTTTAAGTTAAATAACTCATAAACTACAAAACATAAAAATAAAAAAAAGTTCCAGCATGTGTCTCCACAGTAAGCTGAATAATAAAAAGTGTGAATGGAGTTTCTAGGTGAAAGTGACTTTTGACGTGCCTATAGAGCTGCCATTGAGCCCCATGTTAAATGTCTCAAATTTGAAAGCACTATATTTCTAAAACTATGAAACATTTCAAAGATTCCTTTTAAGGCAAACATGTCCACCATAAGATGAACCTAAGTAGGCTAGAATGGGGTTGCTAGGTGTAAGTATGTAGGACTAGTATCATGCCAAAGTTTGTGCTATTGCCATAGAGAATGCATTGGGCGTTTAAGTTAAATAACTCATGAACTACAAAACATAAAAATAAAAAAAAGTTCCAGCATGTGTCTCCACAGTAAGCTGAATAATAAAAAGTGTGAATGGAGTTTCTAGGTGAAAGTGACTTTTGACGTGCCTATAGAGCTGCCATTGAGCCCCATGTTAAATGTCTCAAATTTGAAAGCACTATATTTCTAAAACTATGAAACATTTCAAATATTCCTTTTCAGGCAAACATGTCCACCGTAAGATGAACCTAAGTAGGCTAGAATGGGGTTGCTAGGTGTAAGTATGTAGGACTAGTATCATGCCAAAGTTTGTGCTATTGCCATAGAGAATGCATTGGGCGTTTAAGTTAAATAACTCATAAACTACAAAACATAAAAATAAAAAAAAGTTCCAGCATGTGTCTCCACAGTAAGCTGAATAATAAAAAAGTGTGAATGGAGTTTCTAGGTGAAAGTGACTTTTGACGTGCCTATAGAGCTGCCATTGAGCCCCATGTTAAATGTCTCAAATTTGAAAGCACTATATTTCTAAAACTATGAAACATTTCAAAGATTCCTTTTCAGGCAAACATGTCCACCATAAGATGAACCTAAGTAGACTAGAATGGGGTTGCTAGGTGTAAGTATGTAGGACTAGTATCATGCCAAAGTTTGTGCTATTGCCATAGAGAATGCATTGGGCGTTTAAGTTAAATAACTCATAAACTACAAAACATAAAAATAAAAAAAAGTTCCAGCATGTGTCTCCACAGTAAGCTGAATAATAAAAAGTGTGAATGGAGTTTCTAGGTGAAAGTGACTTTTGACGTGCCTATAGAGCTGCCATTGAGCCCCATGTTAAATGTCTCAAATTTGAAAGCACTATATTTCTAAAACTATGAAACATTTCAAAGATTCCTTTTTAGGCAAACATGTCCACCATAAGATGAACCTAAGTAGGCTAGAATGGGGTTGCTAGGTGTAAGTATGTAGGACTAGTATCATGCCAAAGTTTGTGCTATTGCCATAGAGAATGCATTGGGCGTTTAAGTTAAATAACTCATAAACTACAAAACATAAAAATAAAAAAAAGTTCCAGCATGTGTCTCCACAGTAAGCTGAATAATAAAAAGTGTGAATGGAGTTTCTAGGTGAAAGTGACTTTTGACGTGCCTATAGAGCTGCCATTGAGCCCCATGTTAAATGTCTCAAATTTGAAAGCACTATATTTCTAAAACTATGAAACATTTCAAAGATTCCTTTTCAGGCAAACATGTCCACCATAAGATGAACCTAAGTAGGCTAGAATGGGATTGCTAGGTGTAAGTATGTAGGACTAGTAGCATGCCAAAGTTTGTGCTATTGCCATAGAGAATGCATTGTGTTGCGGAGGATGAGAGGAATGCTCTCATCCTCCGCAACACCCATTCTCATACACCGCTATACACCGCAAGGATATGGGCTATAGCCCACATCTTACGGCATACTAAAGCACCCCGTTTTTCATCATTTTTGAGGATTTGAAAAAAATGAAAAAAAAAAAAAAACATGGGTTATAGCCCATCGTTTTTTGAAATTTTGAAAAAAAACATTACCTTGTTTTTCATCATTTTTGAACATGGGCTATAGCCCATACCGTACGGCATACTATAGCACGCCGTTTTTCATCATTTTTGAGGTTTTGAAAAAAATGAAAAAAAACAAAACATGGGTTATAGCCCATCGTTTTTTGAAATTTTGAAAAAAAACATTACCTCGTTTTTCATCATTTTTGAACATGGGCTATAGCCCATACCGTACGGCATACTATAGCACGCCGTTTTTCATCATTTTTGAGGTTTTGAAAAAAATGAAAAAAAACAAAACATGGGTTATAGCCCATCGTTTTTTGAAATTTTGAAAAAAAACATTACCTCGTTTTTCATCATTTTTGAACATGGGCTATAGCCCATACCGTACGGCATACTATAGCACGCCGTTTTTCATCATTTTTGAGGTTTTGAAAAAAATGAAAAAAAAAAAAACATGGGTTATAGCCCATCGTTTTTTGAAATTTTGAAAATATAAATAAACCTCGTTTTTCATCATTTTTGAACATGGGCTATAGCCCATACCGTACGGCATACTATAGCACGCCGTTTTTCATCATTTTTGAGGTTTTGAAAAAAATGAAAAAGGGGAAAGTGATTTTTGATGTGCCAATGTCTGCCATTGAGCCCCATTGTAAATTTGAAAGCACTATATTTCTAAAACTATGAAACATTTCAAATATTCCTTTTCAGGCAAACATGTCCACTGTAAGATGAACCTAAGTAGGCTAGAATGGGGTTGCTAGGTGTAAGTATGTAGGACTAGTATCATGCCAAAGTTTGTGCTATTGCCATAGAGAATGCATTGGGCGTTTAAGTTAAATAACTCATAAACTACAAAACATAAAAATAAAAAAAAGTTCCAGCATGTGTCTCCACAGTAAGCTGAATAATAAAAAGTGTGAATGGAGTTTCTAGGTGAAAGTGACTTTTGACGTGCCTATAGAGCTGCCATTGAGCCCCATGTTAAATGTCTCAAATTTGAAAGCACTATATTTCTAAAACTATGAAACATTTCAAAGATTCCTTTTAAGGCAAACATGTCCACCATAAGATGAACCTAAGTAGGCTAGAATGGGGTTGCTAGGTGTAAGTATGTAGGACTAGTATCATGCCAAAGTTTGTGCTATTGCCATAGAGAATGCATTGGGCGTTTAAGTTAAATAACTCATGAACTACAAAACATAAAAATAAAAAAAAGTTCCAGCATGTGTCTCCACAGTAAGCTGAATAATAAAAAGTGTGAATGGAGTTTCTAGGTGAAAGTGACTTTTGACGTGCCTATAGAGCTGCCATTGAGCCCCATGTTAAATGTCTCAAATTTGAAAGCACTATATTTCTAAAACTATGAAACATTTCAAAGATTCCTTTTAAGGCAAACATGTCCACCATAAGATGAACCTAAGTAGGCTAGAATGGGGTTGCTAGGTGTAAGTATGTAGGACTAGTATCATGCCAAAGTTTGTGCTATTGCCATAGAGAATGCATTGGGCGTTTAAGTTAAATAACTCATAAACTACAAAACATACAAATAAAAAAAAGTTCCAGCATGTGTCTCCTCAGTAAGCTGAATAATAAAAAGTGTGATTGGAGTTTCTAGGTGAAAGTGACTTTTGACGTGCCTATAGAGCTGCCATTGAGCCCCATGTTAAATGTCTCAAATTTGAAAGCACTATATTTCTAAAACTATGAAACATTTCAAAGATTCCTTTTCAGGCAAACATGTCCACCATAAGATGAACCTAAGTAGGCTAGAATGGGGTTGCTAGGTGTAAGTATGTAGGACTAGTAGCATGCCAAAGTTTGTGCTATTGCCATAGAGAATGCATTGTGTTGCGGAGGATGAGAGGAATGCTCTCATCCTCCGCAACACCCATTCTCATACACCGCTATACACCGCAAGGATATGGGCTATAGCCCACATCGTACGGCATACTAAAGCACGCCGTTTTTCATCATTTTTGAGGATTTGAAAAAAATGAAAAAAAAAAAAAAAACATGGGTTATAGCCCATCGTTTTTTGAAATTTTGAAAAAAAACATTACCTCGTTTTTCATCATTTTTGAACATGGGCTATAGCCCATACCGTACGGCATACTATAGCACGCCGTTTTTCATCATTTTTGAGGTTTTGAAAAAAATGAAAAAAAAAAAAAAACATGGGTTATAGCCCATCGTTTTTTGAAATTTCGATTTTTTTTTTAAACCTCGTTTTTCATCATTTTTGAACATGGGCTATAGCCCATACCGTACGGCATACTATAGCACGCCGTTTTTCATCATTTTTGAGGTTTTGAAAAAAATGAAAAAAAAAAAAAAACATGGGTTATAGCCCATCGTTTTTTTGAAATTTAGATTTTTTTTTTTAAACCTCGTTTTTCATCATTTTTGAACATGGGCTATAGCCCATACCGTACGGCATACTATAGCACGCCGTTTTTCATCATTTTTGAGGATTTGAAAAAAATGAAAAAAAAAGAAAAACATGGGTTATAGCCCATCGTTTTTTGAAATTTTGATTTCTTTTTTTAAACCTCGTTTTTCATCATTTTTGAACATGGGCTATAGCCCATACCGTACGGCATACTATAGCACGCCGTTTTTCATCATTTTTGAGGTTTTGAAAAAAATGAAAAAAAAACAAAACATGGGTTATAGCCCATCGTTTTTTGAAATTTTGAAAAAAAACATTACCTCGTTTTTCATCATTTTTGAACATGGGCTATAGCCCATACCGTACGGCATACTATAGCACGCCGTTTTTCATCATTTTTGAGGTTTTGAAAAAAATGAAAAAAAAAAAAACATGGGTTATAGCCCATCGTTTTTTGAAATTTTGAAAAAAAACATTACCTCGTTTTTCATCATTTTTGAACATGGGCTATAGCCCATACCGTACGGCATACTATAGCACGCCGTTTTTCATAATTTTTGAGGTTTTGAAAAAAATGAAAAAAAAAAAAACATGGGTTATAGCCCATCGTTTTTTGAAATTTTGATATATTTTTTTTAACCTCGTTTTTCATCATTTTTGAACATGGGCTATAGCCCATACTGTACGACATACTATAGCACGCCGTTTTTCATCATTTTTGAGGTTTTGAAAAAAAAAGAAAAAAAAAAAAAACATGGGTTATAGCCCATCGTTTTTTGAAATTTTGATTTTTTTTTTTTAAACCTCGTTTTTCATCATTTTTGAACATGGGCTATAGCCCATACCGTACGGCATACTATAGCACGCCGTTTTTCATCATTTTTGAGGTTTTGAAAAAAATGGAAAAACAAAAAACATGGGTTATAGCCCATCGTTTTTTTAAATTTTGAAAAAATAAATTAACCTCGTTTTTCATAATTTTTGAACATGGGCTATAGCCCATACCGTACGGCATACTATAGCACGCCGTTTTTCATCATTTTTGAGGTTTTGAAAAAAATGAAAAAGGGGAAAGTGATTTTTGACGTGCCAATGTCTGCCATTGAGCCCCATTGTAAATTTGAAAGCACTATATTTCTAAAACTATGAAACATTTCAAATATTCCTTTTCAGGCAAACATGTCCACCGTAAGATGAACCTAAGTAGGCTAGAATGGGGTTGCTAGGTGTAAGTATGTAGGACTAGTATCATGCCAAAGTTTGTGCTATTGCCATAGAGAATGCATTGGGCGTTTAAGTTAAATAACTCATAAACTACAAAACATAAAAATAAAAAAAAGTTCCAGCATGTGTCTCCACAGTAAGCTGAATAATAAAAAGTGTGAATGGAGTTTCTAGGTGAAAGTGACTTTTGACGTGCCTATAGAGCTGCCATTGAGCCCCATGTTAAATGTCTCAAATTTGAAAGCACTATATTTCTAAAACTATGAAACATTTCAAAGATTCCTTTTCAGGCAAACATGTCCACCATAAGATGAACCTAAGTAGGCTAGAATGGGGTTGCTAGGTGTAAGTATGTAGGACTAGTATCATGCCAAAGTTTGTGCTATTGCCATAGAGAATGCATTGGGCGTTTAAGTTAAATAACTCATAAACTACAAAACATAAAAATAAAAAAAAGTTCCAGCATGTGTCTCCACAGTAAGCTGAATAATAAAAAGTGTGAATGGAGTTTCTAGGTGAAAGTGACTTTTGACGTGCCTATAGAGCTGCCATTGAGCCCCATGTTAAATGTCTCAAATTTGAAAGCACTATATTTCTAAAACTATGAAACATTTCAAAGATTCCTTTTCAGGCAAACATGTCCACCATAAGATGAACCTAAGTAGGCTAGAATGGGGTTGCTAGGTGTAAGTATGTAGGACTAGTATCATGCCAAAGTTTGTGCTATTGCCATAGAGAATGCATTGGGCGTTTAAGTTAAATAACTCATAAACTACAAAACATAAAAATAAAAAAAAGTTCCAGCATGTGTCTCCACAGTAAGCTGAATAATAAAAAGTGTGAATGGAGTTTCTAGGTGAAAGTGACTTTTGACGTGCCTATAGAGCTGCCATTGAGCCCCATATTAAATGTCTCAAATTTGAAAGCACTATATTTCTAAAACTATGAAACATTTCAAAGATTCCTTTTTAGGCAAACATGTCCACCATAAGATGAACCTAAGTAGGCTAGAATGGGGTTGCTAGGTGTAAGTATGTAGGACTAGTATCATGCCAAAGTTTGTGCTATTGCCATAGAGAATGCATTGGGCGTTTAAGTTAAATAACTCATAAACTACAAAACATAAAAATAAAAAAAAGTTCCAGCATGTGTCTCCACAGTAAGCTGAATAATAAAAAGTGTGAATGGAGTTTCTAGGTGAAAGTGACTTTTGACGTGCCTATAGAGCTGCCATTGAGCCCCATGTTAAATGTCTCAAATTTGAAAGCACTATATTTCTAAAACTATGAAACATTTAAAAGATTCCTTTTCAGGCAAACATGTCCACCATAAGATGAACCTAAGTAGGCTAGAATGGGATTGCTAGGTGTAAGTATGTAGGACTAGTAGCATGCCAAAGTTTGTGCTATTGCCATAGAGAATGCATTGTGTTGCGGAGGATGAGAGGAATGCTCTCATCCTCCGCAACACCCATTCTCATACACCGCTATACACCGCAAGGATATGGGCTATAGCCCACATCTTACGGCATACTAAAGCACCCCGTTTTTCATCATTTTTGAGGATTTGAAAAAAATGAAAAAAAAAAAAAAACATGGGTTATAGCCCATCGTTTTTTGAAATTTTGAAAAAAAACATTACCTTGTTTTTCATCATTTTTGAACATGGGCTATAGCCCATACCGTACGGCATACTATAGCACGCCGTTTTTCATCATTTTTGAGGTTTTGAAAAAAATGAAAAAAAAAAAAACATGGGTTATAGCCCATCGTTTTTTGAAATTTTGAAAAAAAACATTACCTCGTTTTTCATCATTTTTGAACATGGGCTATAGCCCATACCGTACGGCATACTATAGCACGCCGTTTTTCATCATTTTTGAGGTTTTGAAAAAAATGAAAAAAAACAAAACATGGGTTATAGCCCATAGTTTTTTGAAATTTTGAAAAAAAACATTACCTCGTTTTTCATCATTTTTGAACATGGGCTATAGCCCATACCGTACGGCATACTATAGCACGCCGTTTTTCATCATTTTTGAGGTTTTGAAAAAAATGAAAAAAAAAAAAACATGGGTTATAGCCCATCGTTTTTTGAAATTTTGAAAAAATAAATAAACCTCGTTTTTCATCATTTTTGAACATGGGCTATAGCCCATACCGTACGGCATACTATAGCACGCCGTTTTTCATCATTTTTGAGGTTTTGAAAAAAATGAAAAAGGGGAAAGTGATTTTTGATGTGCCAATGTCTGCCATTGAGCCCCATTGTAAATTTGAAAGCACTATATTTCTAAAACTATGAAACATTTCAAATATTCCTTTTCAGGCAA
The DNA here is from genome assembly GCF_964188405.1 of Protomyctophum parallelum. NCBI lineage: Eukaryota > Metazoa > Chordata > Actinopteri > Myctophiformes > Myctophidae > Protomyctophum > Protomyctophum parallelum. The sequence goes on from NC_139700.1 coordinate 13,020,846, forward strand.
ACATGTCCACTGTAAGATGAACCTAAGTAGGCTAGAATGGGGTTGCTAGGTGTAAGTATGTAGGACTAGTATCATGCCAAAGTTTGTGCTATTGCCATAGAGAATGCATTGGGCGTTTAAGTTAAATAACTCATAAACTACAAAACATAAAAATAAAAAAAAGTTCCAGCATGTGTCTCCACAGTAAGCTGAATAATAAAAAGTGTGAATGGAGTTTCTAGGTGAAAGTGACTTTTGACGTGCCTATAGAGCTGCCATTGAGCCCCATGTTAAATGTCTCAAATTTGAAAGCACTATATTTCTAAAACTATGAAACATTTCAAAGATTCCTTTTAAGGCAAACATGTCCACCATAAGATGAACCTAAGTAGGCTAGAATGGGGTTGCTAGGTGTAAGTATGTAGGACTAGTATCATGCCAAAGTTTGTGCTATTGCCATAGAGAATGCATTGGGCGTTTAAGTTAAGTAACTCATGAACTACAAAACATAAAAATAAAAAAAAGTTCCAGCATGTGTCTCCACAGTAAGCTGAATAATAAAAAGTGTGAATGGAGTTTCTAGGTGAAAGTGACTTTTGACGTGCCTATAGAGCTGCCATTGAGCCCCATGTTAAATGTCTCAAATTTGAAAGCACTATATTTCTAAAACTATGAAACATTTCAAAGATTCCTTTTAAGGCAAACATGTCCACCATAAGATGAACCTAAGTAGGCTAGAATGGGGTTGCTAGGTGTAAGTATGTAGGACTAGTATCATGCCAAAGTTTGTGCTATTGCCATAGAGAATGCATTGGGCGTTTAAGTTAAATAACTCATAAACTACAAAACATACAAATAAAAAAAAGTTCCAGCATGTGTCTCCTCAGTAAGCTGAATAATAAAAAGTGTGATTGGAGTTTCTAGGTGAAAGTGACTTTTGACGTGCCTATAGAGCTGCCATTGAGCCCCATGTTAAATGTCTCAAATTTGAAAGCACTATATTTCTAAAACTATGAAACATTTCAAAGATTCCTTTTCAGGCAAACATGTCCACCATAAGATGAACCTAAGTAGGCTAGAATGGGGTTGCTAGGTGTAAGTATGTAGGACTAGTAGCATGCCAAAGTTTGTGCTATTGCCATAGAGAATGCATTGTGTTGCGGAGGATGAGAGGAATGCTCTCATCCTCCGCAACACCCATTCTCATACACCGCTATACACCGCAAGGATATGGGCTATAGCCCACATCGTACGGCATACTAAAGCACGCCGTTTTTCATCATTTTTGAGGATTTGAAAAAAATGAAAAAAAAAAAAAAACATGGGTTATAGCCCATCGTTTTTTGAAATTTTGAAAAAAAACATTACCTCGTTTTTCATCATTTTTGAACATGGGCTATAGCCCATACCGTACGGCATACTATAGCACGCCGTTTTTCATCATTTTTGAGGTTTTGAAAAAAATGAAAAATAAATAAATACATGGGTTATAGCCCATCGTTTTTTGAAATTTCGATTTTTTTTTTAAACCTCGTTTTTCATCATTTTTGAACATGGGCTATAGCCCATACCGTACGGCATACTATAGCACGCCGTTTTTCATCATTTTTGAGGTTTTGAAAAAAATGAAAAAAAAAAAAAAACATGGGTTATAGCCCATCGTTTTTTGAAATTTTGATTTTTTTTTTAAACCTCGTTTTTCATCATTTTTGAACATGGGCTATAGCCAATACCGTACGGCATACTATAGCACGCCGTTTTTCATCATTTTTGAGGATTTGAAAAAAATGAAAAAAAAAAAAAAACATGGGTTATAGCCCATCGTTTTTTGAAATTTTGATTTCTTTTTTTAAACCTCGTTTTTCATCATTTTTGAACATGGGCTATAGCCCATACCGTACGGCATACTATAGCACGCCGTTTTTCATCATTTTTGAGGTTTTGAAAAGAATGAAAAAAAAAAGAAAAAACATGGGTTATAGCCCATCGTTTTTTTTAATTTTGAAAAAATAAATTAACCTCGTTTTTCATCATTTTTGAACATGGGCTATAGCCCATACCGTACGGCATACTATAGCACGCCGTTTTTCATCATTTTTGAGGTTTTGAAAAAAATGAAAAAGGGGAAAGTGATTTTTGACGTGCCAATGTCTGCCATTGAGCCCCATTGTAAATTTGAAAGCACTATATTTCTAAAACTATGAAACATTTCAAATATTCCTTTTCAGGCAAACATGTCCACCGTAAGATGAACCTAAGTAGGCTAGAATGGGGTTGCTAGGTGTAAGTATGTAGGACTAGTATCATGCCAAAGTTTGTGCTATTGCCATAGAGAATGCATTGGGCATTTAAGTTAAATAACTCATAAACTACAAAACATAAAAATAAAAAAAAGTTCCAGCATGTGTCTCCACAGTAAGCTGAATAATAAAAAGTGTGAATGGAGTTTCTAGGTGAAAGTGACTTTTGACGTGCCTATAGAGCTGCCATTGAGCCCCATGTTAAATGTCTCAAATTTGAAAGCACTATATTTCTAAAACTATGAAACATTTCAAAGATTCCTTTTAAGGCAAACATGTCCACCATAAGATGAACCTAAGTAGGCTAGAATGGGGTTGCTAGGTGTAAGTATGTAGGACTAGTATCATGCCAAAGTTTGTGCTATTGCCATAGAGAATGCATTGGGCGTTTAAGTTAAATAACTCATGAACTACAAAACATAAAAATAAAAAAAAGTTCCAGCATGTGTCTCCACAGTAAGCTGAATAATAAAAAGTGTGAATGGAGTTTCTAGGTGAAAGTGACTTTTGACGTGCCTATAGAGCTGCCATTGAGCCCCATGTTAAATGTCTCAAATTTGAAAGCACTATATTTCTAAAACTATGAAACATTTCAAAGATTCCTTTTAAGGCAAACATGTCCACCATAAGATGAACCTAAGTAGGCTAGAATGGGGTTGCTAGGTGTAAGTATGTAGGACTAGTATCATGCCAAAGTTTGTGCTATTGCCATAGAGAATGCATTGGGCGTTTAAGTTAAATAACTCATAAACTACAAAACATAAAAATAAAAAAAAGTTCCAGCATGTGTCTCCTCAGTAAGCTGAATAATAAAAAGTGTGATTGGAGTTTCTAGGTGAAAGTGACTTTTGACGTGCCTATAGAGCTGCCATTGAGCCCCATGTTAAATGTTTCAAATTTGAAAGCACTATATTTCTAAAACTATGAAACATTTCAAAGATTCCTTTTCAGGCAAACATGTCCACCATAAGATGAACCTAAGTAGGCTAGAATGGGGTTGCTAGGTGTAAGTATGTAGGACTAGTAGCATGCCAAAGTTTGTGCTATTGCCATAGAGAATGCATTGTGTTGCGGAGGATGAGAGGAATGCTCTCATCCTCCGCAACACCCATTCTCATACACCGCTATACACCGCAAGGATATGGGCTATAGCCCACATCGTACGGCATACTAAAGCACGCCGTTTTTCATCATTTTTGAGGATTTGAAAAAAATGAAAAAAAAAAAAAAACATGGGTTATAGCCCATCGTTCTTTGAAATTTTGAAAAAAAACATTACCTCGTTTTTCATCATTTTTGAACATGGGCTATAGCCCATACCGTACGGCATACTATAGCACGCCGTTTTTCATCATTTTTGAGGTTTTGAAAAAAAAAAAAAAAAAAAAAACATGGGTTAGGCCTATAGCCATCGTTTTTTGAAATTTTGATATTTTTTTTTAACCTCGTTTTTCATCATTTTTGAACATGGGCTATAGCCCATACTGTACGACATACTATAGCACGCCGTTTTTCATCATTTTTAAGGTTTTGAAAAAAAAACAAAAAAAAAAACATGGGTTATAGCCCATCGTTTTTTGATTTTTTTTTTTTTTTTTAAACCTCGTTTTTTGATTTTTTGAACATGGGCTATAGCCCATACCGTACGGCATACTATAGCACGCCGTTTTTCATCATTTTTGAGGTTTTGAAAAAAATGGAAAAAAAAAAACATGGGTTATAGCCCATCGTTTTTTGAAATTTTGAAAAAATAAATTAACCTCGTTTTTCATCATTTTTGAACATGGGCTATAGCCCATACCGTACGGCATACTATAGCACGCCGTTTTTCATCATTTTTGAGGTTTTGAAAAAAATGAAAAAGGGGAAAGTGATTTTTGATGTGCCAATGTCTGCCATTGAGCCCCATTGTAAATTTGAAAGCACTATATTTCTAAAACTATGAAACATTTCAAATATTCCTTTTCAGGCAAACATGTCCACCGTAAGATGAACCTAAGTAGGCTAGAATGGGGTTGCTAGGTGTAAGTATGTAGGACTAGTATCATGCCAAAGTTTGTGCTATTGCCATAGAGAATGCATTGGGCGTTTAAGTTAAATAACTCATAAACTACAAAACATAAAAATAAAAAAAAGTTCCAGCATGTGTCTCCACAGTAAGCTGAATAATAAAAAGTGTGAATGGAGTTTCTAGGTGAAAGTGACTTTTGACGTGCCTATAGAGCTGCCATTGAGCCCCATGTTAAATGTCTCAAATTTGAAAGCACTATATTTCTAAAACTATGAAACATTTCAAATATTCCTTTTCAGGCAAACATGTCCACCGTAAGATGAACCTAAGTAGGCTAGAATGGGGTTGCTAGGTGTAAGTATGTAGGACTAGTATCATGCCAAAGTTTGTGCTATTGCCATAGAGAATGCATTGGGCGTTTAAGTTAAATAACTCATAAACTACAAAACATAAAAATAAAAAAAAGTTCCAGCATGTGTCTCCACAGTAAGCTGAATAATAAAAAGTGTGAATGGAGTTTCTAGGTGAAAGTGACTTTTGACGTGCCTATAGAGCTGCCATTGAGCCCCATGTTAAATGTCTCAAATTTGAAAGCACTATATTTCTAAAACTATGAAACATTTCAAAGATTCCTTTTAAGGCAAACATGTCCACCATAAGATGAACCTAAGTAGGCTAGAATGGGGTTGCTAGGTGTAAGTATGTAGGACTAGTATCATGCCAAAGTTTGTGCTATTGCCATAGAGAATGCATTGGGCGTTTAAGTTAAATAACTCATGAACTACAAAACATAAAAATAAAAAAAAGTTCCAGCATGTGTCTCCACAGTAAGCTGAATAATAAAAAGTGTGAATGGAGTTTCTAGGTGAAAGTGACTTTTGACGTGCCTATAGAGCTGCCATTGAGCCCCATGTTAAATGTCTCAAATTTGAAAGCACTATATTTCTAAAACTATGAAACATTTCAAAGATTCCTTTTAAGGCAAACATGTCCACCATAAGATGAACCTAAGTAGGCTAGAATGGGGTTGCTAGGTGTAAGTATGTAGGACTAGTATCATGCCAAAGTTTGTGCTATTGCCATAGAGAATGCATTGGGCGTTTAAGTTAAATAACTCATAAACTACAAAACATAAAAATAAAAAAAAGTTCCAGCATGTGTCTCCTCAGTAAGCTGAATAATAAAAAGTGTGATTGGAGTTTCTAGGTGAAAGTGACTTTTGACGTGCCTATAGAGCTGCCATTGAGCCCCATGTTAAATGTCTCAAATTTGAAAGCACTATATTTCTAAAACTATGAAACATTTCAAAGATTCCTTTTCAGGCAAACATGTCCACCATAAGATGAACCTAAGTAGGCTAGAATGGGGTTGCTAGGTGTAAGTATGTAGGACTAGTAGCATGCCAAAGTTTGTGCTATTGCCATAGAGAATGCATTGTGTTGCGGAGGATGAGAGGAATGCTCTCATCCTCCGCAACACCCATTCTCATACACCGCTATACACCGCAAGGATATGGGCTATAGCCCACATCGTACGGCATACTAAAGCACGCCGTTTTTCATCATTTTTGAGGATTTGAAAAAAATGAAAAAAAAAAAAAAAACATGGGTTATAGCCCATCGTTTTTTGAAATTTTGAAAAAAAACATTACCTCGTTTTTCATCATTTTTGAACATGGGCTATAGCCCATACCGTACGGCATACTATAGCACGCCGTTTTTCATCATTTTTGAGGTTTTGAAAAAAATGAAAAAGGGGAAAGTGATTTTTGACGTGCCAATGTCTGCCATTGAGCCCCATTGTAAATTTGAAAGCACTATATTTCTAAAACTATGAAACATTTCAAATATTCCTTTTCAGGCAAACATGTCCACCGTAAGATGAACCTAAGTAGGCTAGAATGGGGTTGCTAGGTGTAAGTATGTAGGACTAGTATCATGCCAAAGTTTGTGCTATTGCCATAGAGAATGCATTGGGCGTTTAAGTTAAATAACTCATAAACTACAAAACATAAAAATAAAAAAAAGTTCCAGCATGTGTCTCCACAGTAAGCTGAATAATAAAAAGTGTGAATGGAGTTTCTAGGTGAAAGTGACTTTTGACGTGCCTATAGAGCTGCCTTTGAGCCCCATGTTAAATGTCTCAAATTTGAAAGCACTATATTTCTAAAACTATGAAACATTTCTAAGATTCCTTTTCAGGCAAACATGTCCACCATAAGATGAACCTAAGTAGACTAGAATGGGGTTGCTAGGTGTAAGTATGTAGGACTAGTAGCATGCCAAAGTTTGTGCTATTGCCATAGAGAATGCATTGTGTTGCGGAGGATGAGAGGAATGCTCTCATCCTCCGCAACACCCATTCTCATACACCGCTATACACCGCAAGGATATGGGCTATAGCCCACATCGTACGGCATGCTATAGCACGCCGTTTTTCATCATTTTTGAGGATTTGAAAAAAATGAAAAAAAAAAAAAAACATGGGTTATAGCCCATCGTTTTTCGAAGTTTTGATATTTTTTTTAACCTCGTTTTTCATCATTTTTGAACATGGGCTATAGCCCATACCGTACGGCATACTATAGCACGCCGTTTTTCATCATTTTTGAGGTTTTGAAAAAAAAAACGAAAAAAAAACATGGGTTATAGCCCATCGTTTTTTGAAATTTTGATTTTTTTTTTTAACCTCGTTTTTCATCATTTTTGAACATGGGCTATAGCCCATACTGTACGACATACTATAGCACGCCGTTTTTCATCATTTTTGAGGTTTTGAAAAAAAAAAAAAAAAAAAAAAACATGGGTTATAGCCCATCGTTTTTTGAAAATTTGAAAAAATAAATTAACCTAGTTTTTCATCAGTTTTGAACATGGGCTATAGCCCATACCGTACGGCATACTATAGCACGCCGTTTTTCATCATTTTTGAGGTTTTGAAAAAAACAAACAAAAAAAAACATGGGTTATAGCCCATCTTTTTTTGAAAATTTGAAAAAATAAATTAACCTCGTTTTTCATCATTTTTTAACATGGGCTATAGCCCATACCGTACGGCATACTATAGCACGCCGTTTTTCATCATTTTTGAGGTTTTGAAAAGAATGGAAAAAAAAAACATGGGTTATAGCCCATCATTTTTTGAAATTTTGAAAAAATAAATTAACCTCGTTTTTCATCATTTTTGAACATGGGCTATAGCCCATACCGTACGGCATACTATAGCACGCCGTTTTTCATCATTTTTGAGGTTTTGAAAAAAATGAAAAAGGGGAAAGTGATTTTTGACGTGCCAATGTCTGCCATTGAGCCCCATTGTAAATTTGAAAGCACTATATTTCTAAAACTATGAAACATTTCAAATATTCCTTTTCAGGCAAACATGTCCACCGTAAGATGAACCTAAGTAGGCTAGAATGGGGTTGCTAGGTGTAAGTATGTAGGACTAGTATCATGCCAAAGTTTGTGCTATTGCCATAGAGAATGCATTGGGCGTTTAAGTTAAATAACTCATAAACTACAAAACATAAAAATAAAAAAAAGTTCCAGCATGTGTCTCCACAGTAAGCTGAATAATAAAAAGTGTGAATGGAGTTTCTAGGTGAAAGTGACTTTTGACGTGCCTATAGAGCTGCCATTGAGCCCCATGTTAAATGTCTCAAATTTGAAAGCACTATATTTCTAAAACTATGAAACATTTCAAATATTCCTTTTCAGGCAAACATGTCCACCGTAAGATGAACCTAAGTAGGCTAGAATGGGGTTGCTAGGTGTAAGTATGTAGGACTAGTATCATGCCAAAGTTTGTGCTATTGCCATAGAGAATGCATTGGGCGTTTAAGTTAAATAACTCATAAACTACAAAACATAAAAATAAAAAAAAGTTCCAGCATGTGTCTCCACAGTAAGCTGAATAATAAAAAGTGTGAATGGAGTTTCTAGGTGAAAGTGACTTTTGACGTGCCTATAGAGCTGCCATTGAGCCCCATGTTAAATGTCTCAAATTTGAAAGCACTATATTTCTAAAACTATGAAACATTTCAAATATTCCTTTTCAGGCAAACATGTCCACCGTAAGATGAACCTAAGTAGGCTAGAATGGGGTTGCTAGGTGTAAGTATGTAGGACTAGTATCATGCCAAAGTTTGTGCTATTGCCATAGAGAATGCATTGGGCGTTTAAGTTAAATAACTCATAAACTACAAAACATAAAAATAAAAAAAAGTTCCAGCATGTGTCTCCACAGTAAGCTGAATAATAAAAAGTGTGAATGGAGTTTCTAGGTGAAAGTGACTTTTGACGTGCCTATAGAGCTGCCATTGAGCCCCATGTTAAATGTCTCAAATTTGAAAGCACTATATTTCTAAAACTATGAAACATTTCAAATATTCCTTTTCAGGCAAACATGTCCACCGTAAGATGAACCTAAGTAGGCTAGAATGGGGTTGCTAGGTGTAAGTATGTAGGACTAGTATCATGCCAAAGTTTGTGCTATTGCCATAGAGAATGCATTGGGCGTTTAAGTTAAATAACTCATAAACTACAAAACATAAAAATAAAAAAAAGTTCCAGCATGTGTCTCCACAGTAAGCTGAATAATAAAAAGTGTGAATGGAGTTTCTAGGTGAAAGTGACTTTTGACGTGCCTATAGAGCTGCCATTGAGCCCCATGTTAAATGTCTCAAATTTGAAAGCACTATATTTCTAAAACTATGAAACATTTCAAATATTCCTTTTCAGGCAAACATGTCCACCGTAAGATGAACCTAAGTAGGCTAGAATGGGGTTGCTAGGTGTAAGTATGTAGGACTAGTATCATGCCAAAGTTTGTGCTATTGCCATAGAGAATGCATTGGGCGTTTAAGTTAAATAACTCATAAACTACAAAACATAAAAATAAAAAAAAGTTCCAGCATGTGTCTCCACAGTAAGCTGAATAATAAAAAGTGTGAATGGAGTTTCTAGGTGAAAGTGACTTTTGACGTGCCTATAGAGCTGCCATTGAGCCCCATGTTAAATGTCTCAAATTTGAAAGCACTATATTTCTAAAACTATGAAACATTTCAAAGATTCCTTTTAAGGCAAACATGTCCACCATAAGATGAACCTAAGTAGGCTAGAATGGGGTTGCTAGGTGTAAGTATGTAGGACTAGTATCATGCCAAAGTTTGTGCTATTGCCATAGAGAATGCATTGGGCGTTTAAGTTAAATAACTCATAAACTACAAAACATAAAAATAAAAAAAAGTTCCAGCATGTGTCTCCTCAGTAAGCTGAATAATAAAAAGTGTGAATGGAGTTTCTAGGTGAAAGTGACTTTTGACGTGCCTATAGAGCTGCCATTGAGCCCCATGTTAAATGTCTCAAATTTGAAAGCACTATATTTCTAAAACTATGAAACATTTCAAAGATTCCTTTTCAGGCAAACATGTCCACCATAAGATGAACCTAAGTAGGCTAGAATGGGGTTGCTAGGTGTAAGTATGTAGGACTAGTAGCATGCCAAAGTTTGTGCTATTGCCATAGAGAATGCATTGTGTTGCGGAGGATGAGAGGAATGCTCTCATCCTCCGCAACACCCATTCTCATACACCGCTATACACCGCAAGGATATGGGCTATAGCCCACATCGTACGGCATACTAAAGCACGCCGTTTTTCATCATTTTTGAGGATTTGGAAAAAAAAAAAAAAAAAAAAAAAACATTGGTTATAGCCCATCGTTTTTTGAAATTTTGAAAAAAAACATTACCTCGTTTTTCATCATTTTTGAACATTATAGCCCATACCGTACGGCATACTATAGCACGCCGTTTTTCATCATTTTTGAGGTTTTGAAAAACATGAAAAAAAAAAAAACATGGGTTATAGCCCATCGTTTTTTGAAATTTTGAAAAAAAACATTACCTCGTTTTTCATCATTTTTGAACATGGGCTATAGCCCATACCGTACGGCATACTATAGCACGCCGTTTTTCATCATTTTTGAGGTTTTGAAAAAAATGAAAAAAAAAAAAAACATGGGTTATAGCCCATAGTTTTTTGAAATTTTGATATTTTTTTTTAACCTTGTTTTTCATCATTTTTGAACATGGGCTATAGCCCATACTGTACGACATACTATAGCACGCCGTTTTTCATCATTTTTGAGGTTTTGAAAAAAAAAAAAAAAAAAAAACATGGGTTATAGCCCATCGTTTTTTGAAATTTTGATTTTTTTTTTAAACCTCGTTTTTCATCATTTTTGAACATGGGCTATAGCCCATACCGTACGGCATACTATAGCACGCCGTTTTTCATCATTTTTGAGGTTTTGAAAAAAATGGGGAAAAAAAAAACATGGGTTATAGCCCATCGTTTTTTGAAATTTTGAAAAAATAAATTAACCTCGTTTTTCATCATTTTTGAACATGGGCTATAGCCCATACCGTACGGCATACTATAGCACGCCGTTTTTCATCATTTTTGAGGTTTTGAAAAAAATGAAAAAGGGGAAAGTGATTTTTGACGTGCCAATGTCTGCCATTGAGCCCCATTGTAAATTTGAAAGCACTATATTTCTAAAACTATGAAACATTTCAAATATTCCTTTTCAGGCAAACATGTCCACCGTAAGATGAACCTAAGTAGGCTAGAATGGGGTTGCTAGGTGTAAGTATGTAGGACTAGTATCATGCCAAAGTTTGTGCTATTGCCATAGAGAATGCATTGGGCGTTTAAAGGTATATTCAGTGATTTCACTCAAAAAACCTTAGGTTTCGTTTTTGACTGTGGGACCCAGCCTTTCGTCCAATCAGGATAGAGAGTCAAAAACGAAACCTAAGGTTTTTTGACCCCCAGGGGTTAACTGGGGACAGGGAGGAACTCCTTATATGGCCAGCACACTCTATAGTAGGGAGGATTATCACAACAAAACAAAAAAATAAGTGATATTTGAATTAAGTGAAATCACTGAATATACCTTTAAGTTAAATAACTCATAAACTACAAAACATTAAAAAAAAAAAAAGTTCCAGCATGTGTCTCCTCAGTAAGCTGAATAATAAAAAGTGTGAATGGAGTTTCTAGGTGAAAGTGACTTTTGACGTGCCTATAGAGCTGCCATTGAGCCCCATGTTAAATGTCTCAAATTTGAAAGCACTATATTTCTAAAACTATGAAACATTTCTAAGATTCCTTTTCAGGCAAACATGTCCACCATAAGATGAACCTAAGTAGGCTAGAATGGGGTTGCTAGGTGTAAGTATGTAGGACTAGTATCATGCCAAAGTTTGTGCTATTGCCATAGAGAATGCATTGGGCGTTTAAGTTAAATAACTCATAAACTACAAAACATAAAAATAAAAAAAAGTTCCAGCATGTGTCTCCTCAGTAAGCTGAATAATAAAAAGTGTGAATGGAGTTTCTAGGTGAAAGTGACTTTTGACGTGCCTATAGAGCTGCCATTGAGCCCCATGTTAAATGTCTCAAATTTGAAAGCACTATATTTCTAAAACTATGAAACATTTCAAAGATTCCTTTTCAGGCAAACATGTCCACCATAAGATGAACCTAAGTAGGCTAGAATGGGGTTGCTAGGTGTAAGTATGTAGGACTAGTAGCATGCCAAAGTTTGTGCTATTGCCATAGAGAATGCATTGTGTTGCGGAGGATGAGAGGAATGCTCTCATCCTCCGCAACACCCATTCTCATACACCGCTATACACCGCAAGGATATGGGCTATAGCCCACATCGTACGGCATACTAAAGCACGCCGTTTTTAATCATTTTTGAGGATTTGAAAAAAATGAAGAAAAAAAAACAAACATGGGTTATAGCCCATCGTTTTTTGAAATTTTGAAAAAAAAACATTACCTTGTTTTTCATCATTTTTTAACATGGGCTATAGCCCATACCGTACGGCATACTATAGCACGCCGTTTTTCATCATTTTTGAGGTTTTGAAAAAAACAAAACAAAAAAAAACATGGGTTATAGCCCATCGTTTTTTGAAAATTTGAAAAAATTAATTAACCTCGTTTTTCATCATTTTTGAACATGGGCTATAGCCCATACTGTACGACATACTATAGCAAGCCGTTTTTCATCATTTTTGAGGTTTTGAAAAAAATGAAAAAAAAAAAAACATGGGTTATAGCCCATCGTTTTTTGAAATTTTGAAAAAATAAATTAACCTCGTTTTTCATCATTTTTGAACATGGGCTATAGCCCATACCGTACGGCATACTATAGCACGCCGTCTTTCATCATTTTTGAGGTTTTGAAAAAAATGAAAAAGGGGAAAGTGATTTTTGACGTGCCAATGTCTGCCATTGAGCCCCATTGTAAATTTGAAAGCACTATATTTCTAAAACTATGAAACATTTCAAATATTCCTTTTCAGGCAAACATGTCCACCGTAAGATGAACCTAAGTAGGCTAGAATGGGGTTGCTAGGTGTAAGTATGTAGGACTAGTATCATGCCAAAGTTTGTGCTATTGCCATAGAGAATGCATTGGGCGTTTAAGTTAAATAACTCATAAACTACAAAACATAAAAATAAAAAAAAGTTCCAGCATGTGTCTCCACAGTAAGCTGAATAATAAAAAGTGTGAATGGAGTTTCTAGGTGAAAGTGACTTTTGACGTGCCTATAGAGCTGCCATTGAGCCCCATGTTAAATGTCTCAAATTTGAAAGCACTATATTTCTAAAACTATGAAACATTTCAAAGATTCCTTTTCAGGCAAACATGTCCACCATAAGATGAACCTAAGTAGGCTAGAATGGGGTTGCTAGGTGTAAGTATGTAGGACTAGTATCATGCCAAAGTTTGTGCTATTGCCATAGAGAATGCATTGGGCGTTTAAGTTAAATAACTCATAAACTACAAAACATAAAAATAAAAAAAAGTTCCAGCATGTGTCTCCACAGTAAGCTGAATAATAAAAAGTGTGAATGGAGTTTCTAGGTGAAAGTGACTTTTGACGTGCCTATAGAGCTGCCATTGAGCCCCATGTTAAATGTCTCAAATTTGAAAGCACTATATTTCTAAAAATATGAAACATTTCAAAGATTCCTTTTAAGGCAAACATGTCCACCATAAGATGAACCTAAGTAGACTAGAATGGGGTTGCTAGGTGTAAGTATGTAGGACTAGTAGCATGCCAAAGTTTGTGCTATTGCCATAGAGAATGCATTGTGTTGCGGAGGATGAGAGGAATGCTCTCATCCTCCGCAACACCCATTCTCATACACCACTATACACCGCAAGGATATGGGCTATAGCCCACATCGTACGGCATACTATAGCACGCCGTTTTTCATCATTTTTGAGGATTTGAAAAAAATGAAAAAAAAAAAAACATGGGTTATAGCCCATCGTTTTTCGAAATTTTTATATATTTTTTAACCTCGTTTTTCATAATTTTTGAACATGGGCTATAGCACATACCGTACGGCATACTATGGCACGCCGTTTTTCAACATTTTTGAGGTTTTGAAAAAAATGAAAAAAAAAAACAAACATGGGTTATAGCCCATCGTTTTTTGAAATTTTGAAAAAAAACATTACCTCGTTTTTCATCATTTTTGAACATGGGCTATAGCCCATACCGTACGGCATACTATAGCACGCCGTTTTTCATCATTTTTGAGGTTAAAAAAAAAAAAAAAAAAAAAAAACATGGGTTATAGCCCATCGTTTTTTGAAATTTTGATATATTTTTTTTAACCTCGTTTTTCATCATTTTTGAACATGGGCTATAGCCCATACTGTACGACATACTATAGCACGCCGTTTTTCATCATTTTTGAGGTTTAAAAAAAACAAAAAAAAACAAACATGGGTTATAGCCCATCGTTTTTTGAAATTTTGATTTTTTTTAAACCTCGTTTTTCATCATTTTTGAACATGGGCTATAGCCCATACCGTACGGCATACTATAGCACGCCGTTTTTCATCATTTTTGAGGTTTTGAAAAAAAAAACAAAAAAAAAAAACATGGGTTATAGCCCATCGTTTTTTGAAAATTTGAAAAAATAAATTAACCTCGTTTTTCATCATTTTTGAACATGGGCTATAGCCCATACCGTACGGCATACTATAGCACGCCGTTTTTCATCATTTTTGAGGTTTTGAAAATAATGAAAAAAAAAAAAACATGGGTTATAGCCCATCGTTTTTTGAAATTTTGAAAAAATAAATTAACCTCGTTTTTCATCATTTTTGAACATGGGCTATAGCCCATACCGTACGGCATACTATAGCACGCCGTTTTTCATCATTTTTGAGGTTTTGAAAAAAATGAAAAAGGGGAAAGTGATTTTTGACGTGCCAATGTCTGCCATTGAGCCCCATTGTAAATTTGAAAGCACTATATTTCTAAAACTATGAAACATTTCAAATATTCCTTTTCAGGCAAACATGTCCACCGTAAGATGAACCTAAGTAGGCTAGAATGGGGTTGCTAGGTGTAAGTATGTAGGACTAGTATCATGCCAAAGTTTGTGCTATTGCCATAGAGAATGCATTGGGCGTTTAAGTTAAATAACTCATAAACTACAAAACATAAAAATAAAAAAAAGTTCCAGCATGTGTCTCCACAGTAAGCTGAATAATAAAAAGTGTGAATGGAGTTTCTAGGTGAAAGTGACTTTTGACGTGCCTATAGAGCTGCCATTGAGCCCCATGTTAAATGTCTCAAATTTGAAAGCACTATATTTCTAAAACTATGAAACATTTCAAAGATTCCTTTTAAGGCAAACATGTCCACCATAAGATGAACCTAAGTAGGCTAGAATGGGGTTGCTAGGTGTAAGTATGTAGGACTAGTATCATGGCAAAGTTTGTGCTATTGCCATAGAGAATGCATTGGGCGTTTAAGTTAAATAACTCATAAACTACAAAACATAAAAATAAAAAAAAGTTCCAGCATGTGTCTCCTCAGTAAGCTGAATAATAAAAAGTGTGAATGGAGTTTCTAGGTGAAAGTGACTTTTGACGTGCCTATAGAGCTGCCATTGAGCCCCATGTTAAATGTCTCAAATTTGAAAGCACTATATTTCTAAAACTATGAAACATTTCAAAGATTCCTTTTCAGGCAAACATGTCCACCATAAGATGAACCTAAGTAGGCTAGAATGGGGTTGCTAGGTGTAAGTATGTAGGACTAGTAGCATGCCAAAGTTTGTGCTATTGCCATAGAGAATGCATTGTGTTGCGGAGGATGAGAGGAATGCTCTCATCCTCCGCAACACCCATTCTCATACACCGCTATACACCGCAAGGATATGGGCTATAGCCCACATCGTACGGCATACTAAAGCACGCCGTTTTTCATCATTTTTGAGGATTTGAAAGAAATGAAAAAAAAAAAAAAAACATGGGTTATAGCCCATCGTTTTTTTAAATTTTGAAAAAAAACATTACCTCGTTTTTCATCATTTTTGAACATGGGCTATAGCCCATACCGTACGGCATACTATAGCACGCCGTTTTTCATCATTTTTGAGGTTTTGAAAGAAATGAAAAAGGGGAAAGTGATTTTTGACGTGCCAATGTCTGCCATTGAGCCCCATTGTAAATTTGAAAGCACTATATTTCTAAAACTATGAAACATTTCAAATATTCCTTTTCAGGCAAACATGTCCACCGTAAGATGAACCTAAGTAGGCTAGAATGGGGTTGCTAGGTGTAAGTATGTAGGACTAGTATCATGCCAAAGTTTGTGCTATTGCCATAGAGAATGCATTGGGCGTTTAAGTTAAATAACTCATAAACTACAAAACATAAAAATAAAAAAAAGTTCCAGCATGTGTCTCCACAGTAAGCTGAATAATAAAAAGTGTGAATGGAGTTTCTAGGTGAAAGTGACTTTTGACGTGCCTATAGAGCTGCCATTGAGCCCCATGTTAAATGTCTCAAATTTGAAAGCACTATATTTCTAAAACTATGAAACATTTCAAAGATTCCTTTTAAGGCAAACATGTCCACCATAAGATGAACCTAAGTAGGCTAGAATGGGGTTGCTAGGTGTAAGTATGTAGGACTAGTATCATGCCAAAGTTTGTGCTATTGCCATAGAGAATGCATTGGGCGTTTAAGTTAAATAACTCATAAACTACAAAACATAAAAATAAAAAAAAGTTCCAGCATGTGTCTCCTCAGTAAGCTGAATAATAAAAAGTGTGAATGGAGTTTCTAGGTGAAAGTGACTTTTGACGTGCCTATAGAGCTGCCATTGAGCCCCATGTTAAATGTCTCAAATTTGAAAGCACTATATTTCTAAAACTATGAAACATTTCAAAGATTCCTTTTCAGGCAAACATGTCCACCATAAGATGAACCTAAGTAGGCTAGAATGGGGTTGCTAGGTGTAAGTATGTAGGACTAGTAGCATGCCAAAGTTTGTGCTATTGCCATAGAGAATGCATTGTGTTGCGGAGGATGAGAGGAATGCTCTCATCCTCCGCAACACCCATTCTCATACACCGCTATACACCGCAAGGATATGGGCTATAGCCCACATCGTACGGCATACTAAAGCACGCCGTTTTTCATCATTTTTGAGGATTTGGAAAAAAAAAAAAAAAAAAAAAAAACATTGGTTATAGCCCATCGTTTTTTGAAATTTTGAAAAAAAACATTACCTCGTTTTTCATCATTTTTGAACATTATAGCCCATACCGTACGGCATACTATAGCACGCCGTTTTTCATCATTTTTGAGGTTTTGAAAAACATGAAAAAAAAAAAAACATGGGTTATAGCCCATCGTTTTTTGAAATTTTGAAAAAAAACATTACCTCGTTTTTCATCATTTTTGAACATGGGCTATAGCCCATACCGTACGGCATACTATAGCACGCCGTTTTTCATCATTTTTGAGGTTTTGAAAAAAATGAAAAAAAAAAAAAACATGGGTTATAGCCCATAGTTTTTTGAAATTTTGATATTTTTTTTTAACCTTGTTTTTCATCATTTTTGAACATGGGCTATAGCCCATACTGTACGACATACTATAGCACGCCGTTTTTCATCATTTTTGAGGTTTTGAAAAAAAAAAAAAAAAAAAAACATGGGTTATAGCCCATCGTTTTTTGAAATTTTGATTTTTTTTTTAAACCTCGTTTTTCATCATTTTTGAACATGGGCTATAGCCCATACCGTACGGCATACTATAGCACGCCGTTTTTCATCATTTTTGAGGTTTTGAAAAAAATGGGGAAAAAAAAAACATGGGTTATAGCCCATCGTTTTTTGAAATTTTGAAAAAATAAATTAACCTCGTTTTTCATCATTTTTGAACATGGGCTATAGCCCATACCGTACGGCATACTATAGCACGCCGTTTTTCATCATTTTTGAGGTTTTGAAAAAAATGAAAAAGGGGAAAGTGATTTTTGACGTGCCAATGTCTGCCATTGAGCCCCATTGTAAATTTGAAAGCACTATATTTCTAAAACTATGAAACATTTCAAATATTCCTTTTCAGGCAAACATGTCCACCGTAAGATGAACCTAAGTAGGCTAGAATGGGGTTGCTAGGTGTAAGTATGTAGGACTAGTATCATGCCAAAGTTTGTGCTATTGCCATAGAGAATGCATTGGGCGTTTAAGTTAAATAACTCATAAACTACAAAACATTAAAAAAAAAAAAAGTTCCAGCATGTGTCTCCACAGTAAGCTGAATAATAAAAAGTGTGAATGGAGTTTCTAGGTGAAAGTGACTTTTGACGTGCCTATAGAGCTGCCATTGAGCCCCATGTTAAATGTCTCAAATTTGAAAGCACTATATTTCTAAAACTATGAAACATTTCAAAGATTCCTTTTAAGGCAAACATGTCCACCATAAGATGAACCTAAGTAGGCTAGAATGGGGTTGCTAGGTGTAAGTATGTAGGACTAGTATCATGCCAAAGTTTGTGCTATTGCCATAGAGAATGCATTGGGCGTTTAAAGGTATATTCAGTGATTTCACTCAAAAAACCTTAGGTTTCGTTTTTGACTGTGGGACCCAGCCTTTCGTCCAATCAGGATAGAGAGTCAAAAACGAAACCTAAGGTTTTTTGACCCCCAGGGGTTAACTGGGGACAGGGAGGAACTCCTTATATGGCCAGCACACTCTATAGTAGGGAGGATTATCACAACAAAACAAAAAAATAAGTGATATTTGAATTAAGTGAAATCACTGAATATACCTTTAAGTTAAATAACTCATAAACTACAAAACATTAAAAAAAAAAAAAGTTCCAGCATGTGTCTCCTCAGTAAGCTGAATAATAAAAAGTGTGAATGGAGTTTCTAGGTGAAAGTGACTTTTGACGTGCCTATAGAGCTGCCATTGAGCCCCATGTTAAATGTCTCAAATTTGAAAGCACTATATTTCTAAAACTATGAAACATTTCAAATATTCCTTTTCAGGCAAACATGTCCACCGTAAGATGAACCTAAGTAGGCTAGAATGGGGTTGCTAGGTGTAAGTATGTAGGACTAGTATCATGCCAAAGTTTGTGCTATTGCCATAGAGAATGCATTGGGCGTTTAAGTTAAATAACTCATAAACTACAAAACATTAAAAAAAAAAAAAAGTTCCAGCATGTGTCTCCACAGTAAGCTGAATAATAAAAAGTGTGAATGGAGTTTCTAGGTGAAAGTGACTTTTGACGTGCCTATAGAGCTGCCATTGAGCCCCATGTTAAATGTCTCAAATTTGAAAGCACTATATTTCTAAAACTATGAAACATTTCAAAGATTCCTTTTAAGGCAAACATGTCCACCATAAGATGAACCTAAGTAGGCTAGAATGGGGTTGCTAGGTGTAAGTATGTAGGACTAGTATCATGCCAAAGTTTGTGCTATTGCCATAGAGAATGCATTGGGCGTTTAAAGGTATATTCAGTGATTTCACTCAAAAAACCTTAGGTTTCGTTTTTGACTGTGGGACCCAGCCTTTCGTCCAATCAGGATAGAGAGTCAAAAACGAAACCTAAGGTTTTTTGACCCCCAGGGGTTAACTGGGGACAGGGAGGAACTCCTTATATGGCCAGCACACTCTATAGTAGGGAGGATTATCACAACAAAACAAAAAAATAAGTGATATTTGAATTAAGTGAAATCACTGAATATACCTTTAAGTTAAATAACTCATAAACTACAAAACATTAAAAAAAAAAAAAGTTCCAGCATGTGTCTCCTCAGTAAGCTGAATAATAAAAAGTGTGAATGGAGTTTCTAGGTGAAAGTGACTTTTGACGTGCCTATAGAGCTGCCATTGAGCCCCATGTTAAATGTCTCAAATTTGAAAGCACTATATTTCTAAAACTATGAAACATTTCTAAGATTCCTTTTCAGGCAAACATGTCCACCATAAGATGAACCTAAGTAGGCTAGAATGGGGTTGCTAGGTGTAAGTATGTAGGACTAGTATCATGCCAAAGTTTGTGCTATTGCCATAGAGAATGCATTGGGCGTTTAAGTTAAATAACTCATAAACTACAAAACATAAAAATAAAAAAAAGTTCCAGCATGTGTCTCCTCAGTAAGCTGAATAATAAAAAGTGTGAATGGAGTTTCTAGGTGAAAGTGACTTTTGACGTGCCTATAGAGCTGCCATTGAGCCCCATGTTAAATGTCTCAAATTTGAAAGCACTATATTTCTAAAACTATGAAACATTTCAAAGATTCCTTTTCAGGCAAACATGTCCACCATAAGATGAACCTAAGTAGGCTAGAATGGGGTTGCTAGGTGTAAGTATGTAGGACTAGTAGCATGCCAAAGTTTGTGCTATTGCCATAGAGAATGCATTGTGTTGCGGAGGATGAGAGGAATGCTCTCATCCTCCGCAACACCCATTCTCATACACCGCTATACACCGCAAGGATATGGGCTATAGCCCACATCGTACGGCATACTAAAGCACGCCGTTTTTCATCATTTTTGAGGATTTGAAAAAAATGAAAAAAAAAAACAAACATGGGTTATAGCCCATCGTTTTTTGAAATTTTGAAAAAAAACATTACCTTGTTTTTCATCATTTTTGAACATGGGCTATAGCCCATACCGTACGGCATACTATAGCACGCCGTTTTTCATCATTTTTGAGGTTTTGAAAAAAATGAAAAAAAAAAAAACATGGGTTATAGCCCATCGTTTTTTGAAAATTTGAAAAAATTAATTAACCTCGTTTTTCATCATTTTTTAACATGGGCTATAGCCCATACTGTACGACATACTATAGCAAGCCGTTTTTCATCATTTTTGAGGTTTTGAAAAAAATGAAAAAAAAAAAAACATGGGTTATAGCCCATCGTTTTTTGAAATTTTGAAAAAATAAATTAACCTCGTTTTTCATCATTTTTGAACATGGGCTATAGCCCATACCGTACGGCATACTATAGCACGCCGTCTTTCATCATTTTTGAGGTTTTGAAAAAAATGAAAAAGGGGAAAGTGATTTTTGACGTGCCAATGTCTGCCATTGAGCCCCATTGTAAATTTGAAAGCACTATATTTCTAAAACTATGAAACATTTCAAAGATTCCTTTTCAGGCAAACATGTCCACCATAAGATGAACCTAAGTAGGCTAGAATGGGGTTGCTAGGTGTAAGTATGTAGGACTAGTATCATGCCAAAGTTTGTGCTATTGCCATAGAGAATGCATTGGGCGTTTAAGTTAAATAACTCATAAACTACAAAACATAAAAATAAAAAAAAGTTCCAGCATGTGTCTCCACAGTAAGCTGAATAATAAAAAGTGTGAATGGAGTTTCTAGGTGAAAGTGACTTTTGACGTGCCTATAGAGCTGCCATTGAGCCCCATGTTAAATGTCTCAAATTTGAAAGCACTATATTTCTAAAACTATGAAACATTTCAAAGATTCCTTTTAAGGCAAACATGTCCACCATAAGATGAACCTAAGTAGGCTAGAATGGGGTTGCTAGGTGTAAGTATGTAGGACTAGTATCATGCCAAAGTTTGTGCTATTGCCATAGAGAATGCATTGGGCGTTTAAGTTAAATAACTCATAAACTACAAAACATAAAAATAAAAAAAAGTTCCAGCATGTGTCTCCTCAGTAAGCTGAATAATAAAAAGTGTGATTGGAGTTTCTAGGTGAAAGTGACTTTTGACGTGCCTATAGAGCTGCCATTGAGCCCCATGTTAAATGTCTCAAATTTGAAAGCACTATATTTCTAAAACTATGAAACATTTCAAAGATTCCTTTTCAGGCAAACATGTCCACCATAAGATGAACCTAAGTAGGCTAGAATGGGGTTGCTAGGTGTAAGTATGTAGGACTAGTAGCATGCCAAAGTTTGTGCTATTGCCATAGAGAATGCATTGTGTTGCGGAGGATGAGAGGAATGCTCTCATCCTCCGCAACACCCATTCTCATACACCGCTATACACCGCAAGGATATGGGCTATAGCCCACATCGTACGGCATACTAAAGCACGCCGTTTTTCATCATTTTTGAGGATTTGAAAAAAATGGAAAAAAAAAAAAAAAACATGGGTTATAGCCCATCGTTTTTCGAAATTTTGATATTTTTTTTAACCTCGTTTTTCATCATTTTTGAACATGGGCTATAGCCCATACCGTACGGCATACTATAGCACGCCGTTTTTCATCATTTTTGAGGTTTTGAAAAAAAAAAAATTGAAAACATGGGTTATAGCCCATCGTTTTTTGAAATTTTGATTTTTTTTTTTTAACCTCGTTTTTCATCATTTTTGAACATGGGCTATAGCCCATACTGTACGACATACTATAGCACGCCGTTTTTCATCATTTTTGAGGTTTTGAAAAAACAAAAAAAAACAAACATGGGTTATAGCCCATCGTTTTTTGAAATTTTGATTTTTTTTAAACCTCGTTTTTCATCATTTTTGAACATGGGCTATAGCCCATACCGTACGGCATACTATAGCACGCCGTTTTTCATCATTTTTGAGGTTAAAAAAAAAAAAAAAAAAAAAAAAACATGGGTTATAGCCCATCGTTTTTTGAAAATTTGAAAAAATAAATTAACCTAGTTTTTCATCATTTTTGAACATGGGCTATAGCCCATACCGTACGGCATACTATAGCACGCCGTTTTTCATCATTTTTGAGGTTTTGAAAAAAAAAACAAAAAAAAAACATGGGTTATAGCCCATCGTTTTTTGAAAATTTGAAAAAATAAATTAACCTCGTTTTTCATCATTTTTGAACATGGGCTATAGCCCATACCGTACGGCATACTATAGCACGCCGTTTTTCATCATTTTTGAGGTTTTGAAAAGAATGAAAAAAAAAAAACATGGGTTATAGCCCATTGTTTTTTGAAATTTTGAAAAAATAAATTAACCTCGTTTTTCATCATTTTTGAACATGGGCTATAGCCCATACCGTACGGCATACTATAGCACGCCGTTTTTCATCATTTTTGAGGTTTTGAAAAAAATGAAAAAGGGGAAAGTGATTTTTGACGTGCCAATGTCTGCCATTGAGCCCCATTGTAAATTTGAAAGCACTATATTTCTAAAACTATGAAACATTTCAAATATTCCTTTTCAGGCAAACATGTCCACCGTATAGATGAACCTAAGTAGGCTAGAATGGGGTTGCTAGGTGTAAGTATGTAGGACTAGTATCATGCCAAAGTTTGTGCTATTGCCATAGAGAATGCATTGGGCGTTTAAGTTAAATAACTCATAAACTACAAAACATAAAAATAAAAAAAAGTTCCAGCATGTGTCTCCACAGTAAGCTGAATAATAAAAAGTGTGAATGGCGTTTCTAGGTGAAAGTGACTTTTGACGTGGCTATAGAGCTGCCATTGAGCCCCATGTTAAATGTCTCAAATTTGAAAGCACTATATTTCTAAAACTATGAAACATTTCAAAGATTCCTTTTCAGGCAAACATGTCCACCGTAAGATGAACCTAAGTAGGCTAGAATGGGGTTGCTAGGTGTAAGTATGTAGGACTAGCAGCATGCCAAAGTTTGTGCTATTGCCATAGAGAATGCATTGTGTTGCGAAGGATGAGAGGAATGCTCTCATCCTCCGCAACACCCATTCTCATACACCGCTATACACCGCGAGGATATGGGATATAGCCCATATCGTACGGCATACTATAGCACGCCGTTTTTCATCATTTTTGAGGATTTGAAAAAAATGAAAAAAACGATGGGTTATAGCCCATCGTTTTTTGAATTTTAGATTTTTTTTTAATCCTCGTTTTTCATCATTTTGGACCATGGGCTATAGCCCATATCGTACGGCATACTATAGCACGCCATTTTTCATCATTTTTGAGGATTTGAAAAAAAAAAGAAAATTAAAAAAACGATGCGTTATAGCCCATCGTTTTTTTTATTTTTTTTTAAACCTTGTTTTTCATCATTTTGGACCATATCGTACGCCATACTATAGCACGCCGTTTTTCATCATTTTTGCCATTGAGCCCCATTGTAAATTTTAAAGCACTATATTTCTAAAACTATGAAACATTTCAAAGATTCCTTTTCAGGCAAACATGTCCACCGTAAGATGAACCTAAGTAGGCTAGAATGGGGTTGCTAGGTGTAAGTATGTAGGACTAGTAGCATGCCAAATTTTGTGCTATTGCCATAGAGAATGCATTGGGCGTTTAAGTTAAATAACTCATAAACTACAAAACATAAAAATAAAAAAAAGTTCTAGCATGTGTCTCCACAGTAAGCTGAATAATAAAAAGTGTGAATGGCGTTTCTAGGTGAAAGTGACTTTTGACGTGCCTATAGAGCTGCCATTGAGCCCCATGTTAAATGTCTCAAATTTGAAAGCACTATATTTCTAAAACTATGAAACATTTCAAAGATTCCTTTTCAGGCAAACATGTCCACCGTAAGATGAACCTAAGTACGCTAGAATGGGGTTGCTAGGTGTAAGTATGTCGGACTAGCAGCATGCCAAAGTTTGTGCTATTGCCATAGAGAATGCATTGGGCGTTTAAGTTAAATAACTCATAAACTACAAAACATAAAAAAAAAAAAAGTTCCAGCATGTGTCTCCACAGTAAGCTGAATAATAAAAAGTGTGAATGGCGTTTCTAGGTGAAAGTGACTTTTGACGTGCCTATAGAGCTGCCATTGAGCCCCATGTTAAATGTCTCAAATTTGAAAGCACTATATTTCTAAAACTATGAAACATTTCAAAGATTCCTTTTCAGGCAAACATGTCCACCGTAATATGAACCTAAGTAGGCTAGAATGGGGTTGCTAGGTGTAAGTATGTAGGACTAGTAGCATGCCAAATTTTGTGCTATTGCCATAGAGAATGCATTGGGCGTTTAAGTTAAATAACTCATAAACTACAAAACATAAAAATAAAAAAAAGTTCCAGCATGTGTCTCCACAGTAAGCTGAATAATAAAAAGTGTGAATGGCGTTTCTAGGTGAAAGTGACTTTTGACGTGCCTATAGAGCTGCCATTGAGCCCCATGTTAAATGTCTCAAATTTGAAAGCACTATATTTCTAAAACTATTAAACATTTCAAAGATTCCTTTTCAGGCAAACATGTCCACCGTAAGATGAACCTAAGTAGGCTAGAATGGGGTTGCTAGGTGTAAGTATGTAGGACTAGTAGCATGCCAAAGTCTGTGCTATTGCCATAGAGAATGCATTGTGTTGCGGAGGATGAGAGGAATGCTCTCATCCTCCGCAACACCCATTCTCATACACCGCTATACACCGCGAGGATATGGGATATAGCCCATATCGTACGGCATACTATAGCACGCCGTTTTTCATCATTTTTGAGGATTTGAAAAAAATGGAAAAAAATGAAAAAAACGATGGGTTATAAGCCCATCGTTTTTTGAATTAAAAAAAAAAAAAAAATCCTCGTTTTTCATCATTTTGGACCATGGGCTATAGCGTACGGCATAGCCGCATAGCGTACGGCATACTATAGCACGCCATTTTTCATAATTTTTGAGGATTTGAAAAAAGTAAAAAAAATAAAAAAACGAAGGGTTATAGCCCATCGTTTTTTGAAAAAAAAAACTATCCTCGTTTTTCATCATTTTGGACCATGGGCTATAGCGTACGGCATAGCCGCATAGCGTACGGCATACTATAGCACGCCGTTTTTCATCATTTTTGAGGATTTGGATTTTCTTTTCTTTTTTTTTTAAACGATGGGTTATAGCCCATCGTTTTTTGAATTATTTTTTTAAACCTCGTTTTTCATCATTTTGGACCATATCGTACGCCATACTATAGCACGCCGTTTTTCATCATTTTTGCCATTGAGCCCCATTGTAAATTTGAAAGCACTATATTTCTAAAACTATGAAACATTTCAAAGATTCCTTTTCAGGCAAACATGTCCACCGTAAGATGAACCTAAGTGGGCTAGAATGGGGTTGCTAGGTGTAAGTATGTAGGACTAGCAGCATGCCAAAGTTTGTGCTATTGCCATAGAGAATGCATTGGGCGTTTAAGTTAAATAACTCATAAACTACAAAACATAAAAATAAAAAAAAGTTCCAGCATGTGTCTCCACAGTAAGCTGAATAATAAAAAGTGTGAATGGAGTTTCTAGGTGAAAGTGACTTTTGACGTGCCTATAGAGCTGCCATTGAGCCCCATGTTAAATGTCTCAAATTTGAAAGCACTATATTTCTAAAACTATGAAACATTTCAAAGATTCCTTTTCAGGCAAACATGTCCACCGTAAGATGAACCTAAGTAGGCTAGAATGGGGTTGCTAGGTGTAAGTATGTAGGACTAGTAGCATGCCAAAGTTTGTGCTATTGCCATAGAGAATGCATTGGGGATGGGTGTATGAGAATGGGTGTTGCGGAGGATGAGAGGAATGCCTCTCATCCTCCCATTCTCATACACCGCTATATGTGCTATAGCCCATATCATCATTTTTTAACATGGGCTATAGCCCATACCGTACGGTGTATGTGGATGAAAAACGGCATTCTATACTATAGCACGCCGTTTTTTCATCATTTTTGAGGATTCGAAAGAAATGAAAAAAACGATGGATTATAGCCCTTTTTTTTTTTTTTTTTTTTTTTTTTTTAATCCTCGTTTTTAATCATTTTTGACCATCAGCAATAGCCGGCTATTAGACGTGCGTCTAAAAATGGGATAAAAAAACGTCTAAAAATAGACGTCTAAAACACGTCTATCTTTTGACTTGTTTTAGACGTTTATAAACAGAACATTCAGGGTTCAAGTCTCCTGAAGAACATTTTCACTGTCCATCTAAATTGTAAACGGTTGGTTAAATATAAGTTCCCGCTTGCACCTCACATGCCATTGTGCCACAGGAGATAAACCGGGGCTTTATAAACAGAACATTCAGGGTTCAAGTCTCCTGAAGAACATTTTCACTGTCCATCTAAATTCTAAATGGCTGGTTAAATATAAGTTCCCGATTGTACCTTACAAGCCTGTGGCTCAAAAGATAAATCTGAGGTTCGTAAATCCAAAGGTTACTGGTTCAAAACTCAAACAAAACTAATACTCAACCAAAGCTGCAGTAATTTGAATTTTTCAAGGCTAGAATAGAAAATAAAAACTCAAAAGCACCAGGAGACATCTGCTGAATGCCCCAAGGTGCCTTGGCTCAATGGTGTGGAGTGCTTGACCCGTTGCCTCTGCTACAGACAGTTGGCAGGTTCAAGTCCCATGTCATCAAGGTGCTGGGAAGGACCATCGGGAGACGGTGCTCTCTCCCCCTGTTTCCTGAAAAGTAACAGTTGGGGGTTATGTTTGAAAGAACCCTGTCCACCTAACATTTTACAGATAAGAATTAGGTAAAACGTTTACAAATAAAATAGCAATGCATTTTGGCCCAATGCATTTTGGCCCATCATCTGACAGAATAGTCTGTGTATTTGCATACTGGGCCCCGATTATAATGGTCTTGTCGACCATTATAATCGGGGCAATGTCATTTTTCTTGACTTTTGACAATGAAAAAACTACACACTATAGTATATTTGTTTAATAATCGTCGCAAAAACCATGAACTATAGTTCATGATTTTCGCAACGATTTCAAAAACCAATATGAAAATGATGAAAAAACGACATAGGCCTACTATAGTTCATGGTTTTGGCCCATCATCTGACAGAATAGGTTGTGTATTTGCATACTGGGCCCTGATTGGTGGCCCAAAACTTGGTTGGAAAGTCCCTCTTTTATGTCTGGCTTCCAGGCCAGTTGGAAAAGGGCACACTGAGAGGTGGTAAGAGTATGTTAAATTGGACATTTTCATGGTAAAAGGCTAGCTGGACAGGGTTCTTTCAGACATAAGCCCCAACCGTTACATCTCAGGAAACAGGGGGAGAGAGCACTGTCTCCCAATGGTCCTCCACTACGACAATTAGAGTTTTGAGGTAGTCAGGCTGAGGCTGTGAGCCACTGCTAGAATAGCAGTAAATTAAGCTCAATAACTAGCATTAAACTTTAGGAAGAGTGGGATTTGAACATGAACTCTCTGTGCTGAATAGCCCCTACTACACCATCACTCGGTAACATCTGCCTCTTTGTACTGTTGAAGCGATCATTTGTATGTTAGCCTTCAGATAGTAAAGTTGAAAGAATCAAGAGTTGAACATAGACTCACGTTCATCAGAGTGTAACACCCAGGAATCGAACACAGGTCCCCTGCACTGAAGGCCAACATCTTAACCACTAAGCCAAAGCAACTGCCTATGGCTCAGGGGAGATATGAGACTTTTGAGGTTATCAGGCTGAGGCTGTGAGCCTTCAGTTAATACACCTCTAAATGTTCAAATCCCTGTTCTCCTATAGCTTAATGCTGGAGTGTTTCAACTTTACTAACTGAGGGCTAACACACACAATTACCAGGAGATGTTCACTGTGTGTCTGACTGATGGTGCAATGGTCTAATGATCAGTCTCTCTGTACGGACATTCCATGTTCAAGTCCCATTGCTCCTATATATAGCAAAATGCTAATGTTTCTCATCCTCTGCAACACCCATTATCATACACCGCTATACTTTTAAGTATGTTGCGGTAGAGAGAACGTCATCATTTTGGACCATGGGCTATAGCCCATATCGTACGGCATACTATAGCATGCCGTTTTTCATCATTTTTGAGGATTTGAAAAAAAAATGAAAAAATTAAAAAAACGATGGGTTATAGCCCATTGTTTTTTTTTTTTTTTTTTTTTTTTTTAATCCTCGTTTTTCATCATTTTGGACCATGGGCTATAGCCCATATCGTACGGCATACTATAGCACGCCGTTTTTCATCATTTTTGAGGATTTGAAAAAAAAGAAAAAAAACGATGGGTTATAGCCCATCGTTTTTTGAAATTTTGAAATTATTTTTTTATCCTCGTTTTTCATCATTTTGGACCATGGGCTATAGCCCATATCGTACGGCATACTATAGCACGCCGTTTTTCATCATTTTTGAGGATTTAAAAAAAAATGAAAAAATGAAAAAACGATGGGTTATAGCCCATCGTTTTTTGAAATTTTGATTCTTTTTTTAACCTCGTTTTTCATCATTTCTGAACATGGGCTATAGCCCATACCGTACGGCATACTATAGCACACCGTTTTTCATCATTTTTGAAATTTTGAAAAAAAAATTAACCTCGTTTTTCATCATTTTTGAACATGGGCTATAGCCCATACTGTAAGGCATGCTATAGCACGCCGTTTTTCATCATTTTTGAGGATTTGAAAAAAATGAAAAGACATGGGTTATTGCCCATCGTTTTTCATCATTTTTGAATTTTTTTTAATCCTCGTTTTTCATCATTTTTGACCATCTCACTGAGCAATAACCGGCTATTAGATGTGCGTCTAAAAATAGGATAAAAAACATCTAAAAATAGACGTCTAAAACACGGGTTTCCCGACGCGTCCCCGGCGCGTTCATTGCGGTCTTATCACTGGAATTATAATGAATAAAAAGGTGTTACAATCACACAAGCTATAGTGATTGCTGGCGAAGACGGCTATGTGCAGATCCCCAACGGAAGACATGTCAGCGGCCACTGTTTTCATGGCGGTCTGTCTCTCTCTCGTTCTCGGAAAATCCATCCACCTCCTCGGGAGAAACCATGTAGAAACAGGAGGGGAGGGGGAATCGAGTGTTACTCTTCTATTCACACACACTAGATCATGGGCGCGTCCATTTTAGATCCCCTGATATATACACGTAAAGGAAGCGGACCGCCCATAGACCGCCGCCTCTTTTCATGAGGGGGGGGCTTTTTTTCTCTCTCTTTTTTCAGGATCACATACCCGGAACTTTGAAGATGCGATCGGAGGTGACAACAGACTGCTGGGCGAGCGCTGGCGCTTTTGCATGGGGGGGTCAGATAAACATATGGAATGAATTCTGTACTTGCATACAAGGAGCGTGTCTTGAGTGTAGGGTTTGATGAGGCCAGACCAACATATGGAATGTCAGAACATGTCAGTTCCATATATGGAGATCTAAGGGTGGCAGCGGGGGCAGTGTCTTGAGTGTACAGGGTTTGATCGAGGGCCGAGTTAGGGCCGGGCCTTCATTTTAGCTCCTGTTGAGAACTCGGCTGCCAGGCACCGCTGCACTAATCATGTTTCATCGAAGATAAAAAATAAAAAGAAATCATGATAAACTATACTATACTATACTATACTACTGTATGTATAGCTGCCACTACTACATGCATTTGTATTACAGTATGGGGTTGAAGAAGATGAAGAAGATTAGAAGAATATACTTTACACATGCACCAATGCTAATGTCCGCAACCAACCCTGCATCCCAAAGCATTATGCTAGCGCTGAGGTAGCGTGACATTGGTTCGACCTCCCGTTAGTAATGGTGGGACTAACCATTAGTCCGACCATTACTAACACTATCTCAAACCCTAACCTAACCCTAACCTCACAGGAAGCCACAGGTGATTTGTAACCCACAGCACGGGTGATTTGTAACCCGCAGCACGGGTGATTTGTAACCTGCAGCACGGGTGATTTCAACTGATTTGTAACCTGCAGCACGGGTGATTTGTAACCTGCAGCACATGTGATTTGTAACCTGCAGCACAGGTGATTTGTAACCTGCAGCAAAGGTGATTTCACTGATTTGAAACCTGCAGCACGGATGATTTGTAACCTGCAGCACGGATGATTTGTAACCTGCAGCACAGGTGATTTGTAACCTGCAGCACAGGTGATTTGTAACCTGCAGCAAAGGTGATTTCACTGATTTGTAACCTGCAGCACGGATGATTTGTAACCTGCAGCACGGATGATTTGTAACCTGCAGCACGGATGATTTGTAACCTGCACCACGGGTGATTTGTAACCCGCAGCACAGGTGATTTGTAACCTGCACCAGGGGTGATTTGTAACCCGCAGCACGGGTGATTTGTAACCCGCAGCACGGGTCGGACTAACGGGAGGTCTGACTTAAGGGCAGTCCCCACTGAGAGCGCACAGTGCAGCTTGCTAATCGGTTTCTGCAGCGTGGAACACACCAGGACACACACCACTCAAGGCAAGCATGCATAGAAACGCACACTCAAACACAAAGGGCTCCAATACAGACACTTGCACACATGCTGGGGTGTTGAAACACACAGACACACACATACACATTCAAACATGGACGATATGCCAATTTGCAAACAGCTCAACGTACATCCTACGGAAAATGAGAGGGGAAAAGGAAGTGTAAATCATGAGGCCTTATTTAACGAGATTAAGATGGCAGCAGCACAAATATGATTTCAAACATGCCTCCCAAGAGCTACAAACACATGCTTGCACACACACACACACACACACACACACACACACACACTACGAATGCACGCACGCAAGCACACACATCACAACATGCACACACGCGCACACACACACACACAAAGGAGTGTGTGACAATCCTCCTGGCGCCCCTGGCAGGGTGACGCTGCAGTCAATTTGGGAATTACAATGAGATTTATGATGTGGCTGGATATGGCTGACTGCTCTGTCTCCCTCTGTGTTAGGGCTGGGGCTGGAGGCAGCTCGCACAGGCGCCGCGCGCTACACCACAGGACGCACGCACGCACGCACAGTACTGTATGTGCACAGATGCTTGCCAGTATTCATGCATGCATATCCCCATACATGCAAGCACGCACACGCACACACGCTGCACGACTAGAAATTTGTAAAAAATAGACTTCGAGAAAACTCAAAAAAACAGGAAGGAAAATCTCAGTCTTTATTTTATTTTTATTTTTTTCTGATTGTCTCTCTCACCAAAGTTGCACTGACACTTTTAGAGCCAAACACTGGCTAATAAATACATGAAATGTTAAAACGCACAACTGAGTCTCAAACACAATACTTATCACAAAATAGTATGTTGACAAAACAATCCGGTTTGCCTCCGTTTACGGCTGAAAAGAGCGTGAAGTTGTTTGACCTTTCAAGAGATCCAACAGGTGATATTCCCCCTTCTTGAGGCAGCACTATAGCTATAGAGAAACAAAATAGTATTTATCTGCTTAAATAAATGAAATGCGTGTTAAAAAAAAATGAATGGGAATTTTATTTGAGCCTGGTGTGTGAGTCTTCAAGAGTCCCAAAACGCGTGATTTTGTCATGTTGTGTAAAGCAAAACGACAACTTCACATTTAAGTCGATACTAAAAGAGTAAACAGCGTTTTATATCCAGTGCTTTTGGAAGTGTGTGACCTTGAAGAGAAAAGTGTGCGACCTTGAACAGAAAAGTGTGCGACCTTGAACAGAAAAGTGTGTGACATTGAACAGAAAAGTGTGCGACATTGAACAGAAAAGTGTGTGACATTGAACAGAAAAGTGTGCGACATTGAACAGAAAAGTGTGTGACATTGAACAGAAAAGTGTGTGACATTGAACAGAAAAGTGTGCGACATTGAACAGAAAAGTGTGCGACATTGAACAGAAAAGTGTGTGACATTGAACAGAAAAGTGTGTGACATTGAACAGAAAAGTGTGTGACATTGAACAGAAAAGTGTGCGACATTGAACTGAAAAGGGTGACATGCAGTGGTGGAACAAGTACTCAAATCTTGTACTTAAGTAAAAGTATAGCCTATAAAATACTGCAAGTAGAAGTCCCGTATTAAAAAATGTACTCAGGTAGAAGTACAAAAGTATCGGCATCAAAATGCACTTTAAGTACTAAAGGTAAAAGTACTCATATTGCAGAATGTCTAATTTCAAAATGTGTACAAAATCTGCACCACTGGTGACATTGAACAGAAAGGTGTTTGCAGTAAGCCGGTGCTTCTCCTGTAATTAAAGCCGAAACAAACGAACCAACCCCGGCATAGAACCAAATGAGAGAGAGAAAATAAATAATAGTAATAAGTCAAATCTGATTTGAGATGGTCATACAGAGACAATTAAACAATATGAAGAGTTTCATTCCAAAATAGGATAGCCACCACTTTGTACATTACTTATCATCTGCCCCATTTTCTTCATTATACAATAGCCTAGTGTTATATTCGCAATTGTAACATTATATTGTCCTAAGAAACAAGTCACTATGCTGAATTCTTGACATTTAACAGATACTAACAGATACTCAGGAATAATAATATAATAATTTAATATTCCCCACTTGAGAATTGATATAATTCCATTTTGGAACGGAACTCTTCATATGTACCAGTTTAAACCGAGAACCCTGGAAGCCATCTAAGTATAGGGACAAGGATATCTAAAATAGAAACACACTTTCAAATTGGAGAGGATGTTGAAAACGCACACGCACGTCACACGCACACACACAAAGACTCAAAGTGTTTGTTGGCAAAGTAACATTGACATTTTGAGTGAAACAGAAGTTAAAAAAAGAGCCCATATAGTGAAGTGCTAGCTGGTTACTGGTGAAATAGGAAAAGTCTCACCCTGGAGAATTGTGGTGGTCTCCGTCAAAGACTATCTTATGTTTTGTCGTCCTTATTCTGCTCGTATTAATAATTTATTTTAAAAATATACACACACTGTAGAAAAAGAGAACATTAATTTATACTTGGAGACACACACCTTTTTGCAATGTTGCAGACTGGGTATTGAATGAGTTTGTAATAATGTTGCAGAGTGGGCATTTAATGTCTTTATAATATAATAATAATTTTCCTTTACAGTGAAGGGTTCCAAAACTAGAAATTACCCTGTCCGTAAGGTCACTCCTAAACTATAGAACCAACCATAGAACTATAGAACCAAAAACTCTGATCAATCAAAACACACATTTTAAGACTTTGTCAATATGAACAGAAACTGATTGAAAAATAACACATTGTCAATTGTAGACTCTGGGAAAACAGTCTGGTTTGAGAGAAGTTTGTTCACATGGAGGGCAGCCCCACAAAACTGTTGGTGGTTCGGTTACAGTACACAGCAAAATACACTGAAAGATTTCAGAATATTTGGTCTCAAGGAAGTATGGGTAATGTAACTAATGTAACTCAGTGCTCACTCAGAGGAATCTATAAAAGCAATAATGTGACAAATAGCCCGACATTGATCTGCTAAATTGCCTCT
This sequence comes from Protomyctophum parallelum, assembly GCF_964188405.1. Lineage (NCBI taxonomy): Eukaryota > Metazoa > Chordata > Actinopteri > Myctophiformes > Myctophidae > Protomyctophum > Protomyctophum parallelum. The sequence continues at coordinate 13,054,678 of NC_139700.1, forward strand.
CACGGTCGGAGTGGGTGCCAGAGATAAACTTCCCTGAGCGGTGTGTGCTATAGTAGCCATTGTAGAAAATACATCTCTCTTGCATTGACGCTGCTTGTTTCTCCAAGGCTATGCAAAAGACCATATTATTAGGCTACTGTATGCCATAACTTAGCAGTGCCTCCTCTCCACCAGCAAATCCATTGCAACTTCCTGTGGCTGAAAATAATAGCACAATACACATTCTGTCTAAACAATAACATCTCGTAGCAGCTAGTGAGCGAGCATGTGTAGTGACACGCCCGGGGGAACTTCTACAACAGGGAGAGGGGTCAGCAGACCTGTACAGAACGCATCTTCTGTGTTCTGTCTGTGTTTGATTGCCGGCCTCAATGCTTTTCCAATGGGAGTCACATGGTTTGACCAAACACTTGTGTTTGACGGGCATAACACAGCCATCAAAACACAAATGTTTGGTCAAACTATGTGACTCCCATTGGAAAAGCACACAGGCAGAACTGAGGCCTATCTGGGCTGGGGGTTAGAGGAACCAGCAGATTTACACCAAAGAGAAGTAGGAGAGAAAGCATCTTATCAGATAGAAAAAAAGAAAAAGAGAAAGTGTTTGTATAAGACTTTTTTGCAGCGTTGGAAATTAAGACTACAACATCCCCAAGTGAATGAGTGAATGTGGCGGTATGGCACATCATAACGTCAAAACTGCATACAACCTGTGACTAATTTGATGATGATGATAATAATAATAATAATAATAATAATAATAATAATAATAATAATAATAATAATAATAATAAGGGATAAAAGGGAGTTTGGCCTCCCTTTGTTTCATTTAAAAAATAAAACACATTCACAAGCTGGCACATCATACCTGAGCAGGGATATCTTTCTTAAAAAAAAACATCATAAACAGTAATGTTATGTAAGCAGTTTGTCAGAAAAAGTTGTAGATGCACAATTCTCGTATGAAACAAAAGAAAGACCTATAAAGACTACAAGAGCTATGATTTATATTAAAACTTTTCTTCCTCAAATTTCAAGTTCCGACAATCCAGAGTTTGTACAGGGCGTCAGAAAAACAAAAACAGCCTATTGAGCAGAAACAAATGTAAAACCCCACAAAAAAAGAAACATTAACAATAAAAACTTAATCACACTTTTAAAGAAACGTTTTTTAAGACCAAATAGCTGTCCAGATGCTTTCAAAAAATCTGTGCATGCTCTTTCACAAACTACGCGTGTTCATCGCTCGCTTTGTTTCCTTTCTCATCCTCCCTCTCGCTGTCTTGCTTCTCTATATTCTGTAACTCTTAATCGCTCCCGTCAATGATTGTCAAGGTGTGGAGTCACTTCTATGTTCATTGTCAGTCAATATTCGAAGGCTATAGGCTGTGTTCCTTGGTTTCATAAAAAAATGAATGTCAGCGCTCCCTTTACGAGCGTATCGGGATAAAGCGTTAGAAGGTTCTCTGGGCATGCTCTTGGCCAGCGTACGACAACACCCGAAACGCCACAGTCTCGAAGTGAAGCGCTCCGCAGAGTCTATGTGAATAAACTTAATATAATAGTCTCAATAACAAAAAGTGTCTCTGAGGAAAACGACAACGAACAACAGCCTTTTTTTGTTTCGTTTTTAAACTCCTTTTTTCCCCCACCCACTTCTCTAAGATGTCCGAACTATATGCCGATATATCGAGCTCAGCTCGCTCAGTTGGCCTTAATGACGGCGTCTCCCCCCCGCGTCTCACGGTCGCTGCTGTAGTCCGACTTGGGCTCATCCTCAAAGTCCTCGTACATGTCCATTATTTCGTCGTCGTCTCTGTCTCCGTTGGGCAACTTGGGGTGTCCTGCTCCTCCTCCTCCTCCGATTCCCACGGCGCTGCCCACGGGCTCCATCTTGATGCCGCCGTACGTGCTCTGGATGACGGGCATGACCACCGGCTCGGGGCTGACCGATGAGGAGGCGCTGGAGCAGTCTGGCGATGTGAGGCGCGGCGACGGCGAGGTGGCATGATGCATCGTCGTTGCCATGGAGATGGCTCCCGGGTAGACTCCACCCCCTCCACCGACCACGCCCAGGCTGAGACCCCCCCCACCTCCTCCTCCTCCTCCTGCGTTGCTGTTGCTCAGTGAAATAGGCGGCTGGGGCCTGCAGAGGTGAGATTACAAATTGAATAGTTTTTTTTTATTACACTATAGCAATGTTTATTTCGTTGACTGACGGAAAATGTCGACTACCGTTTTTCACTGACTAAGACTAAATATATTGACAATTTTGTCAACAAATAAAAAACTAGGCTAAAATGTTAGGAAGGGACTAGTGGACAAGAGATCCAGTATAAGTCATTTTACACTTGCATGCTGAAAATAGCAGATCTACAAGCTTGTAGATCGGCTATTTTCTTGCTATTTTCAGCAAGTGTAAAATATTAAGGATAGAGAAAGAAGGAGGAAGAAGGGAGGGAGAGAAAGAGAAAAAAAAAGAAAGAAAAGTAGAAAGTAGGGAGAGAAAGAGAAAAAAGTGAAAGATGGAGAGGAAGTGAGACAGAAGGAAGAGAGGGACATTTACAATTAGCTTAAAGGACAACTTTGGGTTTTTTCAACCAAGGTTCATGTTTTGGGGTGTTATTGCAATTTATTTACAGGGGGGACAACAAGTTGCTAAATGTGTCTTTCATTTATTTAATTATTTACAACATTTCACTGCGATTTCTTTATTATTATTTACTATAGTCCTACTAGACCCCAGGAAATTACATCTGGCCACAAACGATTGTGGAGTCCATTGAATGTGCAGGAGGAGCTGACAAACAGTATGGCAGCCCCTTAGGTTCCAGGTGTGCGTTCAGACTTCAGACACACCGAAAAAAAACCCTACTCTGGCCAGATGTAATTTCCTGGGGTCTAGTAAGACTATAGTAAATAACAATAAAGAAATCGCCCCAAAAATGTATAAAGAATAAAACATGACAATTAGAGACAGAGACGTACAGAAGGAGCAGAGGTCTATACATCTGTTGATGCTACAGTGTAGCCTCCTTAATCCATTCTGGACGGGAACCTCTTTTTGTGTTTTAAGCATTGTTAGACTTTAGCTATTGAAAAATAGCAGATCTACTTGCTCATAGCACGGCATTTATGATGAATTGAACATGGTGGACCCTATTGTAAACAAGTGTAACGCTTTATGGTCGTCCACACTCCACAGTTAACAGTTTTGTATGGAGTTGTGCTTGAACTGTAGCCTACTGTAATTCTCCAATCTGTTAATACATATTTAAATCAATCAATCAAACAGAGTGCCACGCTACGAGCTTGTAGATCTGCTATTTTTGAAAATTTGTGAAAATGTGGCGCAAATCTTTGAATGTGTATTCTTACACAGCAAACGTTTTTAACTCAAATATTTGCTTCTGGGAGGTGCCTGGGACAACATATTTTCAGATGGGATGCCGCGGCCAATTGCAGATCATTCCGGGGGTCCTTGGCATGGAAAGATTGAGAACCACTGACATAGAAATATAGGTCTTTCACTAAACTGTTTTTTTTAGATCGGCCTCATGTCTAAATGGGTTCAAAAGCACATCAATTCATCTCCATTATCGGTTGGTTTTAACAGGAGGCAATGCATCTCTCTCTCTCTCTCTCTCCGTTACTGCATATACACAGCTGGGCATGCCTCAACACAGAGTCCTCTCTGCCAGCCTCACACAGCAGCATGTCCTCAGAGTCTCAGCCTAAATCACCTCTTTAAGATATGGATGGAATGACGCTAAACGCACATCACTCAAGCTGTAGCCCTCCGGCTGCTTAAACCTGGGAAATTGCAGTTGCTATTTCTCCACCTAACTGTTTTTTTTACGTTGAGCCTCATGCCTCTCTGCTCTGTCTCCTCCTCAAACAATTACTGTGGCGAGCTTCGATGGAGTCATTTTCAAATAATGTAGGAAAAGAAGGCTTTAAAAACATGACGTTTCGTTGTAAGGAATGTGGCTCTGATTGGCTGTATACTGTAACATCATGACTGACTCTACTGCTGATTGGCTGTATACCATCATGACTGACTCTACTGCTGATTGGCTGTATACCATCATGACTGACTCTACTGCTGATTGGCTGTATACCATCAAGACTGACTCTACTGCTGTGACTTGATTTGAGTTGTGATTGAATCTCTCCCTCTCCCTCTCCCTCTTCTTATTGGGAGGAAAAGACAGAGCCCCTCCCCTCCATCCCCTCCCCCCATCCATCCGCCCTGTCCCGTCCCCGCTCCCAAACATCTGCTTACATTTCATATTCCACTAGAAGTATAGTCTGTGTCCAATTTTCTCCTTGGAAGCCTCTGCTCGTGCCCAGCATTGTCCTAATTTAATAAATGACAAGCTATTAAAAGTCGCTCCTATATTCAAAGCGCAGGCCTCTGGTAAGTCAATCTCAAACACAGCTAGGCCACTGTGATGGCATTAAACACGTCAACGCCTGGTTCCCATTAGGGACAATGCCACTGTTTTTCCCTCTAGCTGACACGGCTGTTCTGCTTTGGGGATTAACAAAATAAATAAAAAATACAGAGAAGAAGCCCTGTGTTAAAGAGAGCAATTTTATTTTGTAAAACCAATACGAATCATTAGTGTAATGGCCATTCATTTATTATCTATTTTTTTGTATGGTGAAAAGACATCTATCATCAGTGTATACAAACAAACATGCTGTGTATTATGAGATCTATTTTTATTGTTTAAATTTGTTGTAACATTTTTGTTTAACATTTTGCTGTGCATGTGCAGTGATTTTAGAAAAGTCCAACCCTTTTTTCTGCCATGTGAATAGCAAGATGATGGAGAGCAATTATTTTAATAAGTAAAGCGAGCAGAATAGACATGCAGTTTTGTCGGGCCGTAAACAAGGAAGTGAACAGGCTGCGCGCGTGAGAAAAACATGTGCGCTGCACAATGTGTTGCCTAGCAACGGCCCTGTAAAAAAATAGATTTTAGCGATCCGGTTTTATATCATTATAAGAAAGACGCCCCCACACGTCACTCTACTCTTATTATAATTATTATTATTAGTGTGGTTGCCGTGGATTAAATGACATTCGCGGGACATGTCACATATAGCGGATCTTTACTTCCTGACTCACTTACAAGAGTCTCGCCCATTGAATTATAATTACTAGCCCTTACCCGTTGTGAGATATTTGCCCCCCCTTGTGGCCGTGGGGGGTACTGCGCCCGGGTGCGTTTGTAATTGACTAATAAATTCATTAATAATCATTAATGTGTGAAATCGAAAAAAGGGCTTCGTTACGCCCTCCATATTCATATGGTCAATGCCTGTGTGAAAAGGGAGTGATTGGTGCAGGCAGTAAGGAGCTACGGCAGTGTTTCTGACACACAGACACACACACACTCAGACATTGTTAGAATTATAGTATGATGATGATGATGATGTGTGGCGCTCTGAGCCACCACTAGATGGGGCCGTTTTGCGGCCAATGACTTAAGTAAAACAATTGAGTACACTTTTTCCCACCCCTGCTTCTACTTTTGAAAACTTGAAATGGGACATTCTGCATACCTTTGTTACTTTAAGTACATTGTGATGCCAATATGCTTTTGTACATGTTCAAGTACATTTCAAATTACGGACTTTTTTTATTTTTTACTATTTCTATATTGCAGCGTTGATACTTTAAAGGGACCTATTTTGCGAGTCTTAAGTACCAGGTCTTATGACTTAACTTAAGACCTGGAGGCGTGGCCAGTGCTGTTTTGCTGTTTCGAGTGGCAAAGTATAGGGCCCTTTCACTTAACCCTGCAAGCCCCACAGTTGTAACATTACACCATTTGTATTCTATTGAGTACTTTTTCCCACCCCTGCTGTTTGTTCCACTCACCCGACACTGAAGAACTGCCTCATCTCCTGCCGCCGTGACCTCATCATCTGCTTGTACTCGCCGATGCGCAGCTTCTTTCCGTCGATGATGCAGGTCCTCTTGGGCCGCGGCTTGTACTTGTAGTTGGGATACTTCTCCAGGTGGATCTTACTGAGCCTCGCCTGCTCCTCATAGTAGGGCTGCTTCTCCTGGTTGCTCATGGACTTCCAACGAGAACCTGCATGGTGGCAGCAAAAAGAATATGGGCATTTTATTCTTCAACTTGGTTCAGTTTTAACCTCGCATCTATAGGCTTTCCACCTCTGAGGAAAAGCCTAGACTGTGTTCCTAAATCGCTGTGTGATCCGGTCACGGGTGAGGATGATATTGATACGTCATGTTGTCATTGTTTTGTAGACATCAGGATGATATCGTTACGTCATGTTGTAGTCACTGTTTTGTAGTCATCAGGATGATATCGATACGTCATGTTGTAGTCATTTTTGTAGACGTCAGGATGGTATCGATACGTCATGTTGTAGTCATTGTTTTGTAGTCATCAGGATGATATGTTTACGTCATGTTTTGAACATCCTTTCCCTCAAACCGGAAGAATATACCATCCCAATAAAAGCCTTGATAAAATACAAAATAAATATGTGAGTGTGCTTTTTAGCTTCTGTATACCTTTATCCACAGGGAAATTCTATTCTCTGAGAGAATAGAATAGAGAGTGAGTCACGCTATTATTGGGATGGTGTTATTATTTTGGTTTGAGGGAAAGGAAGTTCTCGTTTAAAGGGTTCTGGGCTGATGACTACAAAACAATGACTACAACTAGGGTTGTCCTGATCCGATCATGTGATCGGAAATCGGGGCTGATCAGGTCATTTTCAAATGATCGGAATCGGATCGGGATCCATATCATGATATTAGACTGGATATTGTCTATGATTTCGGATATTGTACTATTGTGTACTATCTACAGTATGTCAAGTGACGTGTTCTATAAAAATCACACCCATGTGAAGTGAGGGGCGCACATCATCATCATCTCATGAACAACCGAATTTATGCGATTGGTTGGTTAAATTTACGTCATATTTAGCGGACATTTGACCTAATTTCTCATTTCAATGTCAATGGCAAACATGAGACGTGTGGGGACAAGATTTAGCCTAATTTCTCCTTTCCTAACATATATCTGATCTGGAAAAATCTGTATCGCCAGATACTCAAAATCAAATGATCGTATCGGGAGCAAAAAAAAACGTGATCATCCCCAACTACAACGTGACGTAACGATATCATCCGCTCCCGACCGGATTATAAACCCGAAAAGGAATGCTGCCCAGGCTAGGATCAGTTTGGTTTTAGTTATTGGAGAACTCTTACATCATTTGGGTTTGTTTGGAGTTAAGCTTAGTTGAATTGAGCTGTGGTTTAGTTAATATTTGATTTACCTTTATGTAGTGTATGCGTTATTGTAACCGCAATATAGTTTTTTAACCTGACATGTAGCCCATGTACAGAACAAGAACATTGGATTGAAAAGCATTGTATGCACTGCTTTACATGTTTCGAAAATGTGTGCTGTTAAATCTATCCAAAAAAAGAAAAGCAATAATAATCTCAGCTTGCTGGTCGCACTTCCTCCGGTAAGAGGCTGTCATGAGAAGAGACACAGGAGGGGAGTTCTGTTTAAACTCAAGTGTATGTAGGTATACTCCATCCTGCTCTCAGAATGATACACATTGTGTACTCAATATTTCTCCTCCCTTTAAGAGTGACTTCAGGAACAAGTGGACAGATGGAGGGCCATTAACCACAGGAACGCAGCACATCTGGAGCGTGCTCGCTGACAACTGACGGTAGGCACGCCGCCTCGCTCGCCCCCGTGTGTTTATCCACATTTATCGCAAAACACAACTCAAGGAAACAAAGAAGACCATTTCAACAGTGGACAAAAAAACACATCCAGCTGTGTTATTGTGTCAGAAAGTGTGTGTGCACTGTGCATGGACACACATACACCAGATAGATGCACACATAGATAGGACACACATGTTATTGTACGCATCATGCGTGCATGTGCATGGAAATGGACACCCACACGTTTGGCCATGGACACGCATGTGTGTCACACACACGCACTTGTGTCACACACACACACACACACACACACACACACACACACACACACACACACACACACTTCAGGTTCAGGGGTCTTGCTTTAGGACTGATAAATATCCGGATAATTTTGTCTCATCTCATGTGAAAGTCATGTGAAAGTCAACTCTGACCTCTACAATTTGACCATAAACACATTATTATTGTTTTTACTATGACAACTGAGCTATGGTAGAGATATTAAACATAAGACTTTGGACTTAATTCTTTTTAACTTGACATATCTCTTTAGCCCTTAATTTGGTTATAGCCTGACAAAAAAAAGAGTTGTGGAAGAAAAATTATACAATTAAAAAGTTGCATATTTCATTTTTATTTCCTATTTATTCCCATTGCTTGTTTTGAAATGCTTCGCAAAGACAGCCAGGTGTTCCTTCCTGTGCAAAGACAAAGCGTGGCTTTGTCCAAGCACATTCAAAGCTTTGACTTAGAAACGTGGACCCCCCCCCCAAAAAAAAAAAAACTAAAACAAAAAACGATTTGTACATAATATCGTAATGTCTCCTTACATTCAGCAGACCCTGGGCTCGTCGGTAGCCTCAGCCACACCAGACACTGGAGGTCTTAAGAACCCTCTACACTTGGCGAACAAGCGTTGCGCTCAGCACGTAGTGAATGGCTATGTGTGTCTCGCTAGCCTATAGCATCAACATCATGGCCTGTTCTCTAACTAGAGGCATCCATCACACTAGTCTGGCTAAACACACACAGCGAGGCTCTGTGTGTGAGGAGTGTTTCTATGCTAAGTCACACACACACACACGAACGCACGTACGTACGTACACATCATGTCCAGATTGTTGGAAAGGTTGAAGTAAAATAACTCGGTGACCTGAAGAACAAGACTGAATCAAATAAGAAAAATGTTTCCTCCACAATAATTCAGGTCCCGATGCTCATATGATTATATTCATTAAAAGCATAAGAGTAACTAAAATGAACTGGACCACCAACTAGTGCTGCACGATTCTTCACAGAATGAGATATTGCATCTAGGTGCCTGAATCTAGATCTTTTTTCGATGTATTGTGCAGCACTATTGTATAGTATATTCAGCATATGACTTTGACTTTATATTCGGCATGCATGACTTAGATGGAGGCTGATGGTAGAAATGGCTGTGCTCAGTTGTACCTGTTCCGCTCAATAATAATAGGCTGTCCTGATGCAAAGCATTCTGAAGCAGCAAGCATGGATGTCAACGCAAGTCCAGCCCCACATGGAACCTCTACCTCTGATATGTAGAGCTATACATTATAGCGGAGTGAGGTTCCATATGGGGCTAATATTAGTCCGACTCAAGTATGAGTTGGACCCATGTCCAAGTCCAACACACACTCGACCTGATAAAACGGTTATGGCCTATTAACTAAAATGTTGGTATTGATAAATCAACAAAGAGATGTTTTCTAATAGCCATGGTTTCCACTGTTTTACACCCCAACCCTGTGGAATGCATTGATTACTCCCCAAAGCTCATTCCACTGTTTTTATTGATTAAATCCTTCGCCTTAGTGTTTCCCCTCCCCTAATAAAAAGCAGTTTTTGTTTGTTTTCTCATGCCCCCATCAGTTTTAATTTCGTTGACTAAGACTAAGGTTTTTCAGAAGACTAAATAGGACTAAGACTAAATAGTGTGGAATTCAAAAGACTAAGACTAAGACTAAATATTTTCTGGCAAAATTAACATTGCATTAAGACTAAGACTAAAGACTAAGTCGACTAAGGTTTCTCAGGAGACTAAATAGGACTAAGACTAAATGGTGTGTTATTCAAAAGACTAAGACTAATTCAAAATATTGTGAAAAAACTAACACTGCCCCCCATGTAAAGCACATTAGAGTATATTCATATATAGACTACCTGCACTTGCTGCACTTGTTTAAATTTCTCAGAGACTGCCATCTCTATAGCTCCAATCATCACTCACATAAAAAAAACCTCTCCATCAAACAGGGACAGGTCCCCCAAGATTTCAAACTGACCAAAGTTACCCCCCTGCACAAGAAAGGGAGCAAATTAGACCCTGGCAACTACTGCCCTATTTCTATACTTAGCTCCATCTAGAAAGCGATGGAAAAAATATCTTGCCACAAAAAAATAATAATTATGAATTCCAATCTGGCTTCAGAACATTCCACTCCAATATTTATTAATTTGAGCGACCACATCAAACATGAGGTGGATGCTGGCAAATAGTGAGCTGGATGCAATCCTACCTGGAGGGGAGAGAACCTCAAAGATCTCCAGGTAGCCTGGCTGGTAATCCAGTCTGGCAGTGTGCCAGTTTGCCAGAGGTTCGACTCCCGATTCTGATGGCCTTTACTGCATGTCACCCCCACCCCCCCCCATCTCTCTCCCCATTTCCTGTCAGCCAACTGTCTATCCCTCAATAAAAAAATATAAAATGACGTTTGGACCAGAAGGCGTCAAAAGACATTCTGAGCGGCGAATGAGTTAAGCTCTATTTTTGAGTGGTGCAACCACTCCTACAACCAGCTTGCAATGTCCTCGCACGTGTCTGTGTGAGCATGAGTGCAATGTCCTCGCACCTGTTTGTGTGTCTGTGTGAGCATGAGTATGTGACTTAATAATAGCAGTAGGGGGCGCCAGAAACAGTGAGAGGGGTAGTGACTCTAATGAGAGAGAGTGAGAGAGAGAGAGAGAGAGAGAGAGAGAGAGAGAGAGAGAGAGAGGGGGGGGGGAATTGCACCACTCAGTTCACACGTGTGTGATTTTTAAATAGGACTTAAAAGCTTGAAGTAGATGCATCAAGTGGAGGTTGCTTCTCACCCAAGTTTGTGTGCGTGTGTGTGTGTGTGTGTGTGTGTGTGTGTTCTCACCCAGGATCTTGCTGATGTTGGAGTTGTGCATGTCAGGGAAGGTCTGCAGGATCTTCCTCCGCTCGTCCTTGGCCCACACCATGAAGGCGTTCATGGGTCTCTTGATGTGTGGCTCACTGTTGTTCCTTCCCCGGGCCTCCCTGAACACCCTGGCCTCCATCGCATTACTCCCTACAAGAGACACAGATAGAACATTACAAAAGCCACCATGGGGTCAAACGCTGGAATTCTCCCGTGCACACATTATACACTATCCTCACACACAACACACTATCCTCAGTTTCACACAACACACACTATCCTCACACACACAACACACTATCCTCACACACACAACACACACTATCCTCACACACACACAACACACACTATCCTCACACACACAACACACACTATCCTCACACACACACAACACACACTATCCTCACACACACAACACACACTATCCTCACACACACACAACACACTATCCTCACACACACAACACACACTATCCTCACACACACAACACACACTATCCTCACACACACAACACACACTATCCTCACACACACAACACACACTATCCTCACACACACACAACACACTATCCTCACACACACAACACACACTATCCTCACACACACAACACACACTATCCTCACACACACAACACACACTATCCTCACACACACACAACACACACTATCCTCACACACACACAACACACACTATCCTCACACACACAACACACACTATCCTCACACACACACAACACACACTATCCTCACACACACACAACACACACTATCCTCACACACACAACACACACTATCCTCACACACACAACACACACTATCCTCACTTAGTTTCCCCAAAGATTGTATCTTTAATGTGTCCCGCTCCCGTGTTTACGCCCGTGACTCTAAACCAAAACGGTGATGAACACTCCTAGAAGCCCTCGCCGCTTGTAAACACTGCTGTTTTATGGGAAACAGGTGGGTTATGGGTAAAAAAAAAGAAAAAGAAAAGAAAAAGACAGTGAATGCTCCCTGGCTGTGTCTACAACAAGCTCAAGTATATACTCACATAATTAGAATGTGATGCCTCCCCCCCCCCCCCCCCCCCCCCTCCCCCCAAATATAGAATTTGACAATTAATTGTCAATGGCCTTCAATGTTTGTGACGTGTTATAGAACAATGTTTGTGTTTGAATGAAAATGAAAGGCAATACATAATGTATCTTTGGTGTATTACTCGATTATAGTATAATGGTAATAAAACAAGTGTGGTGGAACCTTGCACACGATCCACTTGTATTTGTCTGATTTTGTTTGCATATTTGCTCAGGGTGGAATCGTCCTGACACAAACACCAGCAGTGAACAGAAACAAAAAAAAACAACATAGAATGCTGCCTCTTGTCTCGCACTTTAGCGAATAATAACATCTTGATAACGTGTGTAAAGAGTGTAACATGTTGACGTTAAGGAGTCTTGTTTTGCCCAAAGAGCACACTAAATATTTGCGTCTCACGGATACCTGCCTGTCAGGGCTTTCTGGAGGAGTTAATGTTTGTAGCACAGCCCCCCCCACACCACATCCCAAATAAGTGGCGCCATCTTTCTTTGTGGGGCCCCCCCAGAGTTTAAGGGTCACTGGTATCAATTTAAGCCACACAGGATGTGACGGTTCCTCCCTGAACCTCAGCATTTTCTTCACTTATGTTTTCCATCCCTCTGTCCCGTCATTCCAACCTTATTCCTTTGGCCTTGCCCTGCCTTTGTGCCACAGCAAAAACATGCATGGTATTCAAACACATTCAAATAAAAAAAATTGCACACCTAACAAAAGACCATTGATAAAATATTGATGATGATAGTTACATAATATCGTTTAAATGAGATGCATATGTATGTGACTTTGTTATCTGAAGGCACAGTCGAGGAGATGTAGTGGGCCCTTGAGTGTTTTAATATTTTCTAATATGGCATTTGGAAAATGTTTGGACACACCTGCCATAGGGCCTAATGGAAACAAGACCGCAAGGACTTTTTTTGTTTGGTGCTATCCCTTTTGAGCCGAGTGTTTGACTGTACTCTGTTGCCGTTTTTACATTTATGTTCAATAAACTATTCAATACATCAATCAATCAATCAATCAAAAATTCAAAATGTCCAGAGTGTAGCGTACCGTCCAGGTCTTCTGGTCTGGTGAGGTCGATGACCCTGTGGACCATCTTCCCAGCCTCCTCTCCAAGTTTCCCCAGGTGCTGACTCAGGCTCTCGTAGTGCAGACGCTCCTATATATGGACACATGCGAGGTCAAGGGTCACTCACCACAAGTTACAACAGGTTCTGGAAGAAGGCGTGAGAATGGTTTTGTGTGTGTGTGTGTGTGTGTGTGTGTGTGTGTGTGTGTGTGTGTGTGTGTGTGTGTGTGTGTGTGTGTGTGTGTGTGTGTGTGTGTGTGTGTGTGTGTGTGTGTTGTGGCTAAAGAGTCTCCTCTCTCCTCTCCTCTCCTCTCCTCTCCCGTCCTCTCCACCTCTGAGCCCAAACAGCTACAACATGCTGCCTCTACATTATGCGAGGGCCTCGGCAGCTAAAATTACCTCCGCCACGCTCCCAAACCGTGGTGGAAAACATCGGAGAGCCTCCACACAGCGAGCCACCACGCGTATCCATCCAGGCACCCTCCCTCCCTCCCTCCCTCCCCAGCACCCCCACCCACCCCCTTGTCCCACTCCCTCCCTCCCTCCCCGGCACCCCCACCCACCCCCTCGTCCCACTCCCTTCCCCGGCCCGCCTCTCCTCCTCCTTTTTTCTGGTGACAGAGGCATTTTGTTTGACGCAGGGGATGGTTGCTGGGTGAAGTCATGCGGCGGTAGCCGCTGGCAGGGCCTGTGGAACTTAAGGGGCCGGGATCTCTGAGAGTGTGTGTGTGTGTGCGCGTGCACGTGTGTGTCGTGCGCGTGTGTCCATGTACAGTATGCATGTGAGGAGGTGTGGGCATGCATGCAACTGTGTGCGCGACTGGGCGTGCATCCCTGCATATTATTGTGTGTGTGTGTGTGTGTGTGTGTGTGAGTGTGTGTGAGTGTGTGTGAGTGTGTGTGAGTGTGTGTGTGCATGCGCGCGTATGTGCATGCATGTATGCATGCGTGCGCGTGTGTGTGTTTATAGACAGGGAGTCGACGCGGGCCAATGTCAGCACTACAGCACGGCTGTAATCAGGCCCACCACAGAACATGTGCATGGGCACCGCCACACTCACCGCAGGAAACGGCCTAACAAAGACCCAAAGAAAAGACCTCTGAGAGAGAGCGAGAGAGAGGCATGGAAAAACTCGTAGTAGAGAAATATAACCCAGTGCAAGTTTATAACCACTTGAACCCCAGCATCCATATATGCTTATATATATATATATATAGTTCTGGAGTGAACATTAGTCAAAAATAGTAGATCTACAAGATCACAACAAGTCACAAGCAGATATGCAGGTGCAATGCAAAGTCTATGGTGCTGTCTCCCAGTTCCCCCATAGTATGCATGCTGTTGTCAGGACCGTGGAATATTCATCAAATTAGTCCAGAATAATATAGACTTTTCCAAGAGAGAATTTGGGAAATTAATTATTTCCATTATCATGTGAACTTAAATGCATATTTATAAATACCGGTACACAGCCAACATATATGCAACAGAGCCTCCAATAGAACCAAGCTATACATCTCTGTACATCGCCAAAACATTTTATAAGGAAAGAAAAAAAAAAGATTAACAGACTATTGTGCTTTTACAAGGTCTGGGGGTCTGATTTTGCTGTTGAAATGTATAAATCTAAATTTAAGAGCCACCAGGTGCTCCTGACACGCTTGGACTCTCCTCTTTTTTGCCGTTTGTGGCTCCCCGTGCGTTACCACGGAAACACTATAAACACAGTGCTTCAGGTCCAAACATACAGAGTCATGCTCAGTATTACCACGGTGGTTCTATCACTATACCAGGGTGCAGTACGTCATGCTCAGTATTACCACGGTGGTTCTATCACTATACCAGGGTGCAGTACGTCATGCTCAGTATTACCACGGTGGTTCTATCACTATACCAGGGTACAGTACGTCATGCTCAGTATTACCACGGTGGTTCTATCACTATACCAGGGTACAGTACGTCATGCTCAGTATTACCACGGTGGTTCTATCACTATACCAGGGTACAGTACGTCATGCTCAGTATTACCACGGTGGTTCTATCACTATACCAGGGTGCAGTACGTCATGCTCAGTATTACCACGGTGGTTCTATCACTATACCAGGGTACAGTACGTCATGCTCAGTATTACCACGGTGGTTCTACCACTATACCAGGGTACAGTACGTCATGCTCAGTATTACCACGGTGGTTCTATCACTATACCAGGGTGCAGTACGTCCCGCAACTGGCCGCTGACTGTCTCCTATAGGGCAGGGCAGTGTTGATTCGCTGACGAAAACTAAATGGAACCTAAATGAAAACTAAGCTATGATGACTAATGACTAAATATATTAATAAAAATATAACAAATTTAAACTAGACTACAATTTTAGGAAGGGACTATAGTGGACAAGAGATCCAGTATACAGTAAGTCATTGTACACTTGGTTTGCATGCTGAAAATAGCAGATCTACATAACCTTGTAGCGTTGCTTGTAGCGTTGTGATCTTGATATTTTCAGCAAGTGTAAAATCAGTCATTATGATGGCATCAAGGCCCTCCAAAATACATTTTGGTCGACTAAATCAGGGGTTTTCAACTTTTTTATATCAAGTACCACCACAGAAAATATCTGGCACTCCAAGTACCACCATAATAACTGATGTTAAAATACAGGAGCGTAGACCTGCCCCATCTACACAATCTATTATTAACACAGGAGGAAAATGTAATTTATTCTTTGAATCGTTTTGTTTTTGTTCCATTCCTAAGCCAATTTTGCTGCTGCTCTGACCCACAACTGATAATAGTTGTGATGGGATTAATCAGTTCCCTATTTCACAATTTTGTTTTTGTTCCATTCCTAAGCCAATTTTACTGTTGCTTTGTTTTTTTTAACGTTCTGTTTATTCGATTTTTAAACAAATACAAAAAGACACATATACACGCAAGAAGAAAAAAAAAACTCCAATACAATCAGTAGGCCTATACAGAGCTATCAGAGATCCAATGTGAATGTGAGGGAGGGTATGTTTCTTTTCCAGTGGATCAGAATAAGGCGACTTGCCAGAAGAGTCACAAAAGCGACAAGGTCTATGGTTTCAGGAAGAACACCAAATAAGGAAATAATAAGCAATGGACCAATTGCTTGGTCATTTATTAATATTAATAAATATTTCATTCCACTTTTTTCTCCCATTTTGGGCGACTCCTCGGAGTACCACCAGAGGGGGGTTCAAGTACAGTAGGTGGTACTATTACCAGTGGTTGGGAACCCCTGGACTAAATCAACTGTATATTTAGTTGACCAAAAATCTAGACTGAGACTAAAACATCCCTCAGGTGACTAAAATGTGACTAAAACTAAATTAAAACTATGACCAAGACTAAAATCTAGGCCTGCGCCATGGCTCAGTGGTCCAGGCACCTTGGCTGGCAATCCAGTCTGGCAGTGTGCCGCGGGTTGGACTCCTGATCCCGACGGCCATTACTGCATGTCTTCCCCCCATTTCCTATCAGCCTACTGTCTGTCCCTCCATAAAATAAAGGCGAAAGCCACAAAAAAACATTAAAAAAAGGCTAAAATCTAAACTTGCTGTCAAAATCAACACTTCCTCTCACTTCCTTTCCTCTCTCTCCTCTCCTCTTTTTCCCTATACTTTCCTCTCGTCTATAGTTCTTATAGGGTTCACCTCTTCAACCCTTTCCATTCTTCCCTTCTCTGCTCTCTTCTACAACTTTATTCCTTTTTGAGGGCCACTAGCACCTCCTACATATATTCAACTATTAATGTAGCTTTTCGTCTCATTAAATTCCCATTGACAATGAATGGAGAATGTAAGTCATATGTGGATGAGCAAATTGACATGTTACGTCATGAACGATGATAAGATCGCCCCTCACTTCACACAGGTGTGATTTATTTTTTGAACCCCATGCACTGCCCCCTTCCACTCCTTCCTTCCTTCCGCACAACTTGATCAATGAATACCCACACGACCCACCCACTGTGAGAAGGGCAGCTTCGGAGCAGCTGAGCAGTCCTGACAGTTCCCATCAGCCCACATATGGCGTTAAGTAGGGTTGGGATTCGTTAGGATTTTAACGGTTCCGGATCCTTCCCGGATCCCTCTTAACGGTTCCGGTTCCTAACGGTTCCCTTAACGGATCCCAATACATATTTTTTCCCCTTTTTTCTGACATACATTATACTTGTATTATAGTAGTGCATAATAAACACAAATTCAATAATACAAAGCCACTTTATTGCACAGAAAAAAGCAATTGTACTTTACAATTATGAGGTAGGCACTAGGCAGACAGCACTTTCAAGTAAGCACTTTTTTTTAAGAGTTTGTCTCACAGACACAGTATCCTCTTGTTTAAATTAACATACTGTAATGAACATACAGTTACAAATACAATTATGCCTGTTTAGATACAAAAGTAAAGGTGTAGGCTAGGCAAGTAAACAGTAAACAACATTTGCACTACTGCACTAGTAGGCACTGACTGCACTGGCAGATATTTCAGTAAACGTAAGTAAAAGTGAGGTAGAAAAAATGAGGTAGGCACAGTAAGGCACTACTGTTGAATTGCACATTTAGGCTTTAGGCCTGAGAGCATGCAACTTCTAACAGTTCTTTTGCAGGAAAATTAGCTTATCTGCTACTTCTGGACGAATCCTACACCTCTCCTCGCTAATAGTGTCTCCCGCAACTGAAAACACTCTCTCTGATGGTGTTGATGATGCTTGTACACACAAATATGTTGCAGACAAATCATACAGCATGGGGAGGGAGTGCCTACTCTTCCACCACCAAGCAGCAGGGTTTGTGCCAATGGCCAGAGGGGCCAGGTTCCTGTAGTGATTTATTTCCATTTCTGCTCTCTCAGAATATGACAGGGGGCGCATGGTCTCAGCTTCCCTTCTAACAGCTTTCTCTTCCTCTTCAAAGAGCTCTTCTAGGGGTGATATTTTCTTCTTCTTGATCTGCGGACTGGGATGCTGCTGACTCTGTGTCTGAAATATCAATAGACAAAACATCCTCCTGTTGGTGATGATTTTGATATGACCAGAAAGTGTTCCCAAGAAAATGAAAATGTTGTTAATCCTTACCTCATCAATCTCCTCTTCCCCTTCCTCGTCCGTGTCAATCTGATCAGAAACAGTGCTCTGGCCCTGTGTGGTGGTCTCACTCTCTGCTGCACCGTCCTCTTGTCCGCCTGCCACTGGCAGCTAAAATACAAAATTGTTCACTTTAGGCTGACGGCTATTAGACGGTACCTTGTTGCCACTCGTTTACCTTTATTTCTTTTTTTACCTGGTGCTCAGCCTCGTCTGGACTCGCAATCTTCACTGCTGCCGTCTTGAGCCGGGCCCAGACTTCATCGTTGTCCACTTTAAACTTAAATCTTGGGTCCATTGAAGTGGCCTCCTCCAGAAATTCTGATATGTCAACATCCTATAAATCACACAACAACAGAATAGATGCACAGTATAACTTTGTAAAGTAATACTATTAATTTACAAGAAGGCCAATTGTATTTCATTTGATCCATTTGAATACCTTGTAGCGCTTGGAGAGATCAGTCCACACCTTCTCCTTAATAGTGATGGCAAAGGTGGAGTCTCCATCCTTTACTGCAAAGTGAGCCTCCAGTTTCTTCAGAATGGGAAGAATTTGCCCACATGTTGGCATGTTCTCGCTCGATGCAGCCAGGGTGCAGGTGTAGAGGATTCCCATAAGCTTGGTGAACTCCTGTGCTTTCCTCAAGTCATCATCTGTGATTCTGTCCAATCTACCAAAAATGCAGTATATTGTACATAATGTTGAAATGGTTAGGGAAATCATATTTACAATGAATACATTATAAATGTGTGTGTGTATATATATATATATATATATATATATATATATACATATACACACACACACACACACACACACATTTATAATGTATTCTATATAAGGTATTATATATATATACACATACATATATAATTATTTTTTAAATGCTATACTCACTTCTCTGCTCCCTTTTTAACTCTTTGATCCAGAACTGTTGCTTGGACGGCTGGGTATTGCTCTATGAACCTTTCGATCATCAAGTAGGTAGAGTTCCAGCGGGTTTTCACATCAAGCACCAGCTCATGAATCAGTTCTGAAATGAAATAACACACACACACACACACACACACACACACACACACACACACACACACACACACACACACACACACACACACACACACACACACACACACACACACACACACACACACACACACACACACACACACACACACACACACACACACACACACACACACACACACACACACACACACACACACACACACACACACACACACACACACACACACACACACACACACACACACACACACACACACACACACACACACACACACACACACACACACACAGAGAGAGAGAGAGAGCATATACCTAAAATAAATGCCATTTCATTCTTAAGTGAAATTTCAAATGAAATACATTTTAACCATTTAACATACATTTTAAAAATCGACTTACTCGGAGTAAGGAAATGCTGCTTTTCTTTCATGACCACCTTGGCCATGCTGGTCTTCCTGGTCCAAACGATCACTGCTCTAATCTTGGCTGCCCACTTGCTCACAGATGCAACACTGCAGGCCCTTTGTGCTCCCAAGTTTAATGTGTGTGCAAAGCATCCAACTTTGAGGACCTTCAGCCTCTTCACAGCCACATCCATGTTGGAGGCGTTGTCCACAGTGACTCCAACGATAGATTTCCGGTCCAAGCCAAATTCTTTTAAGATGGACTCGATCTCTCTCTCCACAACTGGTCCCGTCTGTGCTTCGTACACTGCTTGGGTCTTCAGGACCTTTTGATGGAGCTTGTCTTTAACGACATAGTGCAGGGTGACAGTGATGTAGTGGTCTCTCGTGACAGCAGTCCAACCGTCAGAAGTGATGGCAAACTTCTTGACCTGTGTAAGGTCTGATGTTAAGTTGTCTTTCTCCACGTTATACCATGCATCTAGAAAATTGTTGGTAAGGGCATCTCTGGATGGTGGTGTATACTTGGGGTTCAGAGCTTTTAACATCTCCCTGAGTAGTATAAAAAGAAAAAGTGATTTCCTGATTACTACAGCTAAATAATACAGTACCAATATTACTACAACATGTACAATTATTATTTAAACTTCACCACCACCACCACCACATCATTGCAATTTGTACTGTATATTTGTGTCATTAATGTTCAGATTAATTTAATATGAATGACCAGTTAATGGAAACAAGCCAGTGCTTTGTGTTATAAATCCCTGTATTGAACTGTACATCCCTGTGCTTTTTTCTGTAAACTGTTTATATAAAGTAATCAATCATTCAAAGCATGCACAAATATGCACCTAAAGTGTGGGCTCTCCACAGTCGAAAATGCATGTGCATCCATCACAATGAACTTCGTAACAGCACGGTGAATTTCTTCAGTCCTCTCTTTCGTCATCCTCCCAGCTGCTGCTTGGGTGAAAGGAGTTGATGCACTGGTGGTGCTCGCCTTTTCTGTAGACAAAATATAACATTATATTCATGAACAATTAATTTAGAGCCAATTTAAAAGCAGTTGATTTGCTACTGCTAGTAATTTGTGCATTGAAGTGCAGAGAAAAATGATTGTTTTATTCATGGCTCTAGTTACTGTTAACGTGATTCATAAAATATCAGACAGACTGTCACAGACAGACGTCGAGTCATTGGCGTTCTAAATTAACACCATAAACAGTTCAACAACAAAGTATAATATAAGTATATCTAATGTTACTAGCCTGGGGAAAGTGAACCAGCAGCCTCGTCGGTGGCGTCTTCATCATCAGCCTCTCCCCCCGAAGGCTGTGTTGCTGCGGGGCCGGGCACGGCTTTTTTCCGAAGGCTATCGAACACTTTGCATGTGCCTAGACTAATACCGTGCATCGACTTGAGATGCTTTCTCATTGCGGACGTGCAACCACCTTTACACGACACGATGGACTGACATTTTATGCACTTTGCATTGAAAGCATTTGCCTCTCTGTGGAAGTGTAACCATACTTTACTTTTTTGCTGTCTTTTCGACATTTTTCTCCTCTAGTAGTCTCGCTCGCTCCGGTTACACACGCTTGGTTCATGTGGGCGTGCCGCTTCCTCATTTCTCCCAGATCTCCCACTGACTCTTGTAGGTGACGTGACGTCACCACAGCCGCTCGTATGCATGCACAGACACAGCGGAGCTAAATTATGACTGATGAGATCCGTTTGCGGAACCGTTCATAAAAAAACAATGGAACCGGGTCCGGATCCGCAATGTCGGAACCGGGTCTGAAACGGACCCGGTTCCGAATCCCAACCCTAGCGTTAAGTGGCCGTCGCTATGGAAACTCTTTTTTCAGGGCTTTGGGTTTCTTGTGGAAGGCTAAAATGGAATGAACAACTTTCCACGAGATATCTCGAGAGAAGCACGGAATGGGTTAATCCCGCACCGCCAACAACGCCTTTCACGTGTTAATTAGCGCTCTATTTAATGATAAAACTATAAGGTTGGCTTACCGATAATCAAAGCTCCCCTCGAGAGGCAGCTCCGTGTTCGATTGCTTCCCCTTCAGCCTCAATGCATTGAAAAAAGAGCAAGGTGGTGGATGAGGCCTTTCTAGGCCTTTTTAAGTGTATTCCATTTCAAATCGTGCTGGATAAATAAAGCGACTGTGTTTAGTGGCTCAAACGCTTCCTCATGACCACGCATCTAAAATATGAACGCTTCTAAATACTCTTAGCGAATGATTAGTCCGGATCCCGCAATCGCCTCCGCCATTGCTTCTTCTACAGCCAAATAGAATGGTGGTGAACGGTGGGCCGTGGCGGTTACTGAACTATCAGCACCCTAATGGACACAATGACTCAGACATACAATATTATTGGTCGGATCTGCGCACACACACACACACACACACACACACGTAAAAGTAGACACAACAGTATATCCACCCATACCTAAGCAAACATGCCACATGCCCACATCGTATACCCAGTGGCTATTTCAGAGGGCAGAGTAAGCGTAAGACAATACCAAACTACGCCACTGAATACCCAACTACGACACTGAATACCCAACTACGCCACTGACTGCCAATGCTGTGCCAGCTAGAATGAGTTTACATGACACACACAGACACACACACGCACCCACACACACGCACGCACATCTCACACATCTCTCTCTCAGGGTCACTTTCAGTTGTGGAAAGAACTGTATGTAATCAAAATGACAGATGTGCATCACAAGTACACAAGCCCAACACACACATGTAGTGCACAATTTATTTAACTCAATGTAATGTACCCTCCTTTACACACACACACACACACACACGCACGCTCTCTCTCTCTCTCTCTCTCTCGTATTGAGTTGAGTCAGCCTGTATGGTCGTCGTACAGTATTTGTGACTGTGTACGTGTGTTCTGTTCTGACAGACGATTAGCTCTTCTGTCAGTTCAATATAAGGAACACACAGAGCTCCACCTGGCTCGGTCGTGACAAATCCTTCTGACAGAAGCATCACACATAAAACCCATACGGTATAAAGAAGGGAAGGGGGGGGGGGGGGGGGGGGGGGGGAGTGCAGTTTGCCGTCCAAAGGTGGAAGGCCTGAGTCACTCTGGCTGCATCCCGTGCCCTGCATGTTCCATCCATGAATTGTTTTAGACAGAGCAAAGCCTTTGAGCCACGCAGAAAAGGAAAGGAAAAAAAAGCTCTCTCTGTACTGAAGAGAGAGAGAGAGAGGAGAGAAAATAAGAAAGACGCATTTAGAGCCCGAAAAGAAAGAGTCTTTGAGCTGCAGTTGTTAGGGAACGCATAACAAACAACGACGCTCACTAACTGGCCTCCCTGTCTTCTTCTTAGGCACCGGAAACAATTACTTTGAGAGTTTCCAAATGAGCGTTTTATTAGGCAGGCACGGAGCCAAGAACCACATGATACCGCTTTGCTTCTGTCTTCTGATTCCTTTTCTATTGTTTCTCATTAAGCTATAGAAAACGGCGTGCGGTGGCACAGTCGGTAGCACTGTCGCCTCACAGCTAGAAGGTCCTGGGTTCGATTCCCGCTGGGGACGCTGTGGGCGCTGGGGGGCGTGTTCTCTCCTCTGCGTCATCAGTACCCATACCCGAGGTGGGGTTGGCGAAAGGGCCTTTCTGTGTGGAGTTTGCATG
The DNA here is from genome assembly GCF_964188405.1 of Protomyctophum parallelum. Lineage (NCBI taxonomy): Eukaryota > Metazoa > Chordata > Actinopteri > Myctophiformes > Myctophidae > Protomyctophum > Protomyctophum parallelum. The sequence goes on from NC_139700.1 coordinate 13,078,016, forward strand.
TTCTTCCTGTGTCCTATGGTATAGGTACCCTCACATGTTAATCTGATGGAGGGGAAAGGAACTGGTTGGAATAACAATGTTCCTGCACGCGCTACGAAAAAGCATGAGGTCAGTCCATTGCTCTCCCCAAGTTGGCAGAGGGAGTGTAGAGCCCAGGATTACATTAGATAATTGACAATGGGTGAAAAAATGGGTTACACAATCGTGGGATAAAATTTTTGGAACAAAAATAAAGCATCCACGAGAGTCTTTGTGCAAATTAATGACCTTAACTTTTCAGATTTTCAGAAAAGTAACAGAATTTTGTGAAATGAGTAATTTTGTGTACAGTACACAGTATACAGTATACAGCGAGCAGCAGGATGTTTTGACGTTAACAATTTATAAGTACAGCCCCGCTTTTTATGAAGTTAGCATTTATGAGCTTTTTCACTGTTTACAACAAGCATAATTAATTCTGAAGAGAGGCCGATATCATCAACTATAAGGAGGAAGAGCACACAGAAATAACGGCGGCATATTTACAACAAATTTGGGATGTTTTCCTTTCTTGAGATGCCTGGAAAACAAAATTAAAAACATGGTATCCTCGGAGTGCACTGATTATGACCCAGTTGTCGGAAGGAGGGTTGGTTCAAAGTGTCCAAACCGTAAAATATTCATGATGTGTCTCTCCTCTTCCTCATTCCAAAAATGTTTTGATATATATATTAATCTCTTTAATAAATCTCATCCTTGGATTGGGTGATTGACTTAATTGAGTGTGACCCCCCAACCCCCCCAGGTCTGAGATGGAGCGTACAAAGGCTTCAGGGTGTGCGTTTGCCAGGGGGAGAAGAGGAATGGAAGGGGGGGTGTGGGGGTGGGCTCGTCGTTAGCCAAGATACCCTCTTTTAATTGGGGCTACTGACAGACCTCTCCTCTCCTCTCCTCTCCTCTCCTCTCCTCTCCTCTCCTCTCCTCTCCTCTCCTCTCCTCTCCTCTCCGCACGCACGCACACACGGATGTTTACTATTCTCGCAACAAAAGAACACCCACTCAATCACGCACACGCACACACACCAACATGTGCGCCAAAACCATCACTTGTCATTGGCCCAGCTGCACCCTCTTCAAAGCATCAGGCTTCTGGGTGGCCATGGAGATGAGAGGACGAGAGAAGGAAACAGAGAGAGAGAGAGAGAGGCCGGGGTCCTGGCCAATCAGCTATCAGCCGTGCAGCACTTTATCCATGCACCAACCACACACAAAACTTTGAATGTTTGGCCAACCAAACACTGGAGCAAGTGGGACTCCTTATTCGCTCACTGTGGTTTTGTGTGTGCGTGTGTGTGTGTGTGTGTGTGTGTGTGTGTGTGCACGTGCGTGTGTGTGTGTGTGTGTGCGCGCGCACACACGCACGCACACGTGCATGCGTGAGAGAGAGATATTGATAGACAGAGAAAGTGTGTGCATGTTACATCCTGTTACGGTAATTACAGTATATGTACAGCAATACAAACATGATTTTAGGGATGCAAAGCGTGTGTGTGTGTGTGCGCGTGTGTGCGCGTGTGCACACGCGCTCATGTGCACCTATCATGTATGGCCATCGGTGTGAAGCACAGGTGCACCTGTCTGCCTCTGTGTCTGTCAGTCCGTCTGTCCGTCTGCCTATCCCCATAAGTCTAGTTTATTTACCCGTCTGTCTCTAACCCATTACTAGTCGTACTGTAAGTATACTGTATGTCCATCTGTCCCACTGTTCGTACATAGACTGACTATGATTTGGGGACAGAGATACAGTACGTGTGTCTCTGTAATCTGCCTGCCAGTTTGTAATTATGTACGTTGCCTATTGACCATATGCACATGCGGCCATCTTGCCATATACAGTATGTTAATGGCAGGGTGTTCAATTTCCCATCGACAGCCCATTCATCCAAACAGAAAAGTCTGATTGAATTTAACAACGTCAAACTGACCAACATTGCAGCTCTACTGTACTAAAAGCTTGAATTATCCTCTTTCAATCTGCAAAATGTTTCATAAAAATCCACCGTAGACATGTTATGAGCTACTTCCTGTCTTTGCAGGAAGTAGCTCATAACAAACTCCAACCCAAGTGTTGGAGTTTGGAAGCGCTCGTTGGATATTCATCCCAGTGGTGGAAAAAGTAATCAATTGTTTTACTTAACTAAAAGTACCAATACTGCAATTTAGAACTACTTCGTTACAAGTAAAAGTACGGAATTGAAAATGTACTTAAGAAGTACTCATTGTGCAGAATGTGTACAAAATCTATTGAAAATAGCAGATCTACAAGCTCACAATGCATCGCATTGTGACAAACTTTGGCTCTGAGATGTAGTGGAGTAGAAGTAAAAGTACTGGAAATTGTAAATACTCAAGTAAAGTACAAATACATCAAAATTGTAATTAAGTACAGTACTTAAGTTAAAGTACTTAGTTACTTTCCACCACTGTCCATCCCTCAACGGCCCTGCATACCACCTGGTTTGAATGTGCACATAATGCAGGAGGCAGCAGGACGTTGCTATGCTGAAAGCCAACGCAGCCAAACTCTGACGGCAAGATGGCAAGGTGTGCATATAGTCAATAGGGCCTATAATACCCTCTGTCTGTGCGTCCCTTCCTCCCATCTGACCTTGTTTCCATTGTTGAGACTCATGCTGTTGAGGGCCGACAGTTTGGCCTCCAGGCTCTGGTGGGCCTGTGGGTGATGGCCCTGTGGGTGGCCCTGCTGCTGGGGCACCTGGTGGTGGCCCTGGAGGTGGTGGTGGTGCTGCTGCTGCTGCTGCATCTGCTCCCTCATCTTCCTGGCCTCCTGGATGGCCTTCATCACGGCGTCCTGGTCCCCAAACAGAGCCGTGGAGTTCAGGCTGGACAGAATGTCTGAACAGACATGGACGGGGCAGAGGTATAATCTGTGTCATTTTGAGACCGTTTCGATACAGATATGGCATTTTTATGGGCGATATGGTCGATTCCGATTATGCTACCGATTAATCGTGCATCCCAAATATATATATAGGCTATATACTGTATATATATATATATATAGTTTTTTTGTATTTTATTTTATGGTTCGATGTAGGTATGTGTGTATACTGTATCTGTGTCCTTTGTTCTGCAACGTGTCTGAGCTGAGCTGTCTGTCATTTTTCTGTTTTCTTCTTTGTCATAAAATGTAAAAAATTCAGAATGTTCTTGAATAAAAGTATAAAGGTATTTGCGTCGAAATGTAGGTCTACTTAAAGTATACCAAAAGCAAAAGTAATCACTATGCAGAATGTCCCATTTCAAGTAGTGCAAGTAGTAAAAGTACAATATTTGGATCAAAGATATAGAATAGAAGTAAAAGTATTGGAAGTAGAAGTAGTAGTGAAAATTGACAATCTACAAGTATATTATATATTTTCATTAGTCTAATTTATCTTTTGGGTCACAGGCTAAACAGTTTGTGTTATAGTTTTATAAAGTTTTTGTTTTATAAAGTTTGTTATGGTGCGAGTTTCCCTGCGTATACACGTATGTACAGTATGTGATGCAGATATGGCTTGACTTGAATACACTACAGCAACATTTTAGGCTATTTGACTTCAGAGCGACTTACCGCCAGCTCTCTTTTCCCTCAAGATGGGATATGTTACTGAAAATTGGCATGCTGGGGATCCTTGTTGAAAAAAACAACATTGGTCAGCTGTCAATCATGTTGACTGACGGGACCATTTTGGGTTCGTCACTTTGATTGACAGGGTTAAACTTTTTTTGTTTATTTCATGCTGAGAGGAAAACAAGAAAGCAGCCATGTTGGATAAAACTTCTAATAGAGTTGTTGCTTCTTATTTCGCTTAACATGGTTTTAATTAGGTGTTGATTTTACACACTTACTATAGGCTACTATGTATCACGAAAGGGAACATTAACATTTGCACGAAGTCTGCTTCATTGAAAGATGATTTGCAAATAGTAAAACAATACTAATGTGGTTAACTCCTTGTACGCCCGTTAATCCCATAAGGGGCGGTAGGTGGCGAGTGCTAGCAAAATGTGCAACATGAGCAGAGAAGAAGAGCTCTTGTTGTCTTGTCTGTAACTGAAAGTACTCATACCCCCTGGTCTCCTGAGGCCCACGGATGCCTACTAGCGATCCAATGTTGTTTTGTTTAGCATGTTTAGCTTGTTTTGGAGCTCGTATTAATATTTTATTAGGCTCCGATCATGGTACTTCATCTCATTATGAGCCATAATGTCATTAAAGACGGCGTGCACGCAGTGATTTTGGCTGTTTCTTACATGGACGCTAGCGGTGGCTAGCGACGAAGCAAAACTAAGGTAAATAATATGTTTTTAAACTCTGGATTAAGCCAATTTATCAAATATCGGGATCTCTTTCCCTGGCTACCTTTGCATTATTAAATTAATCTCAGGATCTCGGGCATGCATGGCTTCCAAGGAGTTAAATATCCAACACCTAAGTTGTTTCCGCTCATCCAGTTGACTCCTCAAATAAAAGTCCTCCCTTGTTGTTTATTGTACACCGCCGCGGTGTACTTCTAAACTTTGTACTACTTTTGAAGCCTCCTCCCTCCACCCCCCACCCCCACCCCCACCCCCCCAAAAAAATAATAGGATGCAAAGTTTCCGTCGCCTTTCTTCCCCCTGTCTAATTAACACACCAAGGAGGAAGCTGCTGTGCTGTATAATGCTTGGGTGGCCATAAAAAAAAACTCACAACACACAACAACAAGTGTGGCATTCTCAAAGCCACGGTTATATGGGGGGGGGGGGGGGGGGGTGTAGAGGAGCTGGTGAAATTGTTTTCTGGGGTGAAGGGGGAGGGAGATAATGAGAGGCTCAGAGATTGGTCTTAATAACAGATATGCAGAGGTAAAGGGGCATGGCGCGGGGCTAGTGCGGGGCAGACAATGACGGCGAGAGGGAAGCTCTTTAAAAAAAAAAAGAGTCAAATAACGCGTGGCGAGTTTCACTGCTTCCTCTGCCAGGGTTTTCATTGGGGCTAAGTACAGGGCTTTGGACTCCTGTAAAACAAAAACACACACACACACACACACACACACATAGGGGAGTGTGTGCGTGCATGTGCGTGCATGTGCGTGTGTGTGCGTGTAGGGTACCCACCAAGCGAGGTGTTCCTGCCCATGCTGGAGAGGGGGCTGGGGATGCGTCCCTTCCCCATGGGGCCCACAGGGCTGGACTTGCTACCAGAGTACAGGCTCTGTGAGGAGGGCGAGGTCGTGGAGCGTAGGGGCTCGGCCGTCTTGGGTCTAGCCGACAGGTTCAGGGGCTGTGTCGACCCTTCCTCCTGCAAGACCAACGTGACTGACGGTGAATCATCAGCATGCTCACCAATGTCATTAACAATTCTGGCTGTTAATTGAGCAGTTTATATCTCCCAGTTTAGGCCCAGGTGTTTATGAGCCTTTATTTCAGACGACAAACAGGGAGAGAGAGAGAGAAGGGAAGCGACATGCAGCAAATGCAATGGTCTGCTCGGCACGGAATTGAACCAGGCACTCTGTCATGAACTAGCCGTTGTGGTACTGTACAGTACAGTACAGTACAGTACAGTACAGTACAGTACAGTACAGATGCTCTAACCATTCAGCTATCGAATTACCCTTCACTGTGTCATTTAGTCTCGCGTGGCCAGACTGTTGAGTCTCCCCTTCTCAGATATAAATATATGTATTATGTTTTGTCTTCTCTAATAGAGAGAAAACTCTCAGCCAATGGCACCTTGGTGTGCCTGACTGTCCATCACGCTATGAGCTTGTAGATCTGCTATTTTTCCATAGCTAAATTATAACATATAAACACCAAAAGGGGTTCCCGCCCAAAATGGGTTGGAATCAAAGGTTCATGAAGCATCCCTTCAAGGGTTAGGAAAATGAGGTTGTGATGAGAAAGGGAAGAGGAAGAAGGAGACCCTTCACGTCAACACCGGCTGACTGACGGAGGCCTCTCGTGTTGGGAGAGAACGCTTAACGAACGCCAGCGATGTAATTTGGAACCCCGGCATGCGTATGACGGTGGAACGTGATGAGAGAGCGTGGTCGTGGGGGGGGGGGGGGGGGGGTGAGGTGGGGGGGCTCCAGTCTGCGGGTGGTATTTTAAGATGGAGGCAAGGGGTGGGGGGGGGTTGGAGGGCACAGCACTACTGTTTGAATGTGGTGAGCTCTGACGCCGGTCTATTGTGACGCGGATACAGCCCCACACACACACACACACACACACACGTGCGCACGCACTCACGCACACGTACGCACGTGCACACATGGGTTCCATTACTTCCTCGTCGTCGCCGAGTCGAGATGTGCTGTGCACTCGCGCCAGCCAGGAAGGTCTGGGACTCAGCCAAACGGCAGCCCACGCCAATGTCAGTTTGTGTGATAGAGAAAGTGCGTGCCTGCGTGCGTGCGGCAAACGGATTCCAAATTTCCACGGCTCCAGGTTTCTTTTTATTATCATGGCTGTTGTCATTAGGTTTCCACTCAGTTCATTCATGCTACTCTGTCATGAAGCCTGCAGCGCTTCTGTAGCACACAGTGGCGGGACGTCAAACACGGTTGTAGATTTGAGAGTGTGCGTGTGCGTGTGCATGTGTAGGGGACGGGGTGACCCTGGTATACGATTCAGTCAGCATGGCTGGGTCCAGTATAGCGACCATCAAAACCATGATTCTCAGCTCTGGTCCTTATAAAGGACCCAGAATAATATGTCTTGTTTTTCATTCTTGTTCAGTCTTATGGCTTTCATTTAGACATGAGTCACCAATCCATTTTCTGGTAGAATAGAAAACTATGTCTGTATTCTCAGTTCCACTTCCAATAGGACAGAGCTGACTGTGGAGAGGATTGGCGATTGTTGTAGTTGGGCCGTTTCCGACCAATAGTCTATATGGACGTGCCTGTACCAGACAGTGACGATACGCTAGAGCAGTTCATATCATCATATCAGTTTCAAATCAAGGTCCATTATTTATTCTGCATTTGAGCCACGAACCACCATTTGATGACATTTAGCCTCTCGAAGCCAAAACTAAAGATCATTTTGTTATCGTTGGATAAGATTTTGTCCACAATTCCATGCTGTTATGGTACATAGGAGACGGGAACAGAACAGAACAGGCAAACAACAAATGATCAAAATAGCAATTATTCTACATTCTCTTATTGTGTAGTCTTCTTGTAAATTAAGTAAATGCAGATGTTTAACAACAATTAAATTCTCAGGAGTTAAAGATCTATCAGGCTCCATTTGGTTACCAACTCTCCATCATTTAGCTGGGGACCACCTGGAACCTCCACCTCAAGGACCACTGGTTGGAAACCGCTGCGCTAAAGTATCGTTTAGCAACCATCAACATGACTCACCTTAATGTGAGTGACCGGGCTGGACTCACACGTGACAGGGCTGGACTCACCTTAATGTGAGTGACAGGGCTGGACGATGCTCTCTTGTCGTTCTTCGGGGGGGCGCAGGAAGAGGGGGAGAGGGCGGGGCCCGTGGAGTTGGGGGGAGGCTGAGGGAGAGGAGGAGGAGCCATCTTGGCTCCCGGAGAGAGCTGCATGCTAGCCAGCTGCGCTGCGTACAGCTGCTACGTACAGGGAGAGAGGACAGGAAACCCACAGGCTATTAGCATTATCGCTACACAGAATGCTAGCCCATAGGACAGGAAACCCACAGGCTATTAGCATTATCGCTACACAGAACGCTAGCCCATAGGACACGAAATCCACAGGCTTAGCATTGTCGCTAGCCAGACCGCTAGCCCATAGGACAGGAAACCCACAGGCTGTTAGCATTGTTGCTAGCCAGAACACTAGACCATAGGACAGTGTGTGTTTGTGTGTCTTTGTGGATGTGGATGTGTGTGTGTGTGTGCATAATAATATGCATAAACACACACAAATACACTCACTGCGAAATTATACATTAGATAGACCCAGACAGACACACGCACGCACGCACACACAAGTGCACACACACACACACGCGCACAAGCGCACCCACAAATACCAGACTGAAGTGTGTACTGCAGCCACGTTGGCGAGAACGTCACACACACAAATGGAAGGTTTTGTTTGAGGGGGCGACTGTTTATCAGGCTCCAAAAAAAACACACATCTCCTTTAAATGATCCCCGATCTATCTTTGACACTTATGCATTCAGCAGATGCTGTCTCTCTCCGCAGCTTGTAGAGCCATTTATGTCCTGATATAAATCCACACAATAGCTAACCCCTTTTGGACGGGAACGCATCTTTCACCTTAGCGTTCAACCCATTTTACCATTATTTTAAACTTTAGCTGTTGAAGAAAAATCTGCAAAATGTAACTCAAATCTTTGCATCTGGGGGAGGTCCGTGGAACAATTTCTTTTCAGATGAGCGTCCGGCGGCCAATTACTGTACATATAATTTCTGGAGTCCTTGATATGAAATAGTTTGATAACCGTGTCAGAAAACGATTGTAGAATCTGGTCTCAGTCCTAAATGGGCTAAAGGAACGTACAAAGGTCTCTGAGGCCGCATGCAGGCCCTTCAAGACACTCACTCGGTCAATGTGTGCTCTGAGAGTTTGACTTGTGGATGACAAATTACTTTTCTCTGGCTAGTCATGAGTATAAGGTTAAAATATGTTTTTTAACAGATGGTATTATAGGTAAACAAATGTTTTACAGCCTGCAATTTAATGCAAAATCTTTACCGTTGTATCAAAAAGTGGTAGCCAATAAATTTCAGGATTAGAATATGTCTGTAATCTATCTACAGTGTTTGAATTGGCTCAACTTGAGCATATTCAAAAACTGGCCCTGGAATTAATCTAAGAGTACCAAAAATAAACAGAGATAAATCCACTTGGAAGACAAACATCTTTCTGGACAGGCATTAGGACTTCACCTTCTGAAAAAAGAAAAATAACTCGTCTTATTTTCAGTCCAAAAGGCACTTAACAGGAATCAAGAGCCCAAGCTGTGGGTCCTGACGGCAGTCCGGGGGTTTAAATCAAAGCTCGCTGCCCAGACAAAACCACTGCCTCCAACCCCCTGTCAGCTCCTGTCCCGGAGCACACGCGTGTTTGAGGAGAAGAGTATCAAAGAGCCAGCGGCCAGGAAAACCACCCAGACAGTACTGGCCCTCGACCACCTGGCTCCTTTCATTCCTTTTCTCTTAACTTTCGTTCTTTGAGTCTTTTTTGTTAGACCATGCCTCTTTCTCTCGACGTCTCTGCCCTTGCGCATTACCTTTTGGCGTACAAAGTTATTTTCTAAAGTGCAGATCGAGGGGAAAGGAACACATAGGGCTCTGGCCAGGGATAAAATGGTAAACAGTGCATTAGCGCCTTTATCCAAGGCGCTTTACATATAGATTGTGCATTACATTCACCCATTCACTCACATTTACATAGATTGTGCATTACATTCACACACACATTCACACACATTTACATAGATTGTGCATTACAGTCACACACACATTCACACACCTTTACATAGATTGTGCATTACATTCACCCATTCAACACACAAACACACTCAAGGCGGAGGAAACCATGCAATTAAGGCACCAACCAGCACATCAGGAGCAATTAGGGGTTCAGAGTCTTGCTCAAGGACACTTCGACACTAACTCTGGGGGAGACCGGATTTGAACGGGGAACCTTGAGGTTACCATCCGGCCACTCTACCCCTGATCCACTGCCACCCCGGCATGTTGTGATAACATGGCCGACATTATTATAAGGTCACTTACTGTCCTTTATCTGTCATGTTTCACCCTGAACAGTCTCTAGAAGCCCCTAGTGGTCAGAGCACCTCAATGTATTTCTCTTTTACACAGCAGCCATGAACGCACGCACACACGCACACACACACGGACACACACTCTCTATCTCTCCTTTCTCCCTCTCTCTCCCCCTGTCTCTCAAAGGCCCCAGTGTTGTGAGATCCAGTTTCTCCGCAGTCAAAACTGCAAGATCTCCCGGGTCCAGAAAACAGACAGAAAAATAATGTGCGGCCAGCACTCTTCTATCCACTGTTGATTTTGGCAGCAAAGTTTAGTCATAGTCTTTTGAATAAAGTTTAATTTAGTTTTTGTCATATTTTAGTCATCTGAAATTATTTAGCGTTAGTCTAGTTTTAGTCGACTAAATGTCATGCGATTTTAGCCGACTAAATCTACAGTTGGTCTACATTTTGTCGACAAAATAAATCATTCTTGCGGGCCTTGGTGGCAGATTTAAGCTTACAACGTGACGCATCGCGACGCTTGTAGATGTGACATTTTCAGCATGCAGTGTAAAATGTCTTTTACTTATACTCATGGATCTCTTGTCCACTAGTCCCTTTCTAACACTTTAGTCTAGTTTTTATTTGTTGACAAAATTGTCAAATATATTTCGTCTTAGTTTTAGTCATCATACAGTAGCTTAGTTTAAATTTAGTTTCCATTTAGTTTTCGTCAGTGAAAAAAGGTAGTCGACAAACAATTTCGTCTTAGTTTTAGTCGACGAAATCAACACTGCTTCAATCACATCTACAGTAGTTCTACTAATAATAATAATGTGAGACGACCACTCTTCCATCACATCTCCCCCTCCCACCTTTCTTCTCCTCATCGCCCCCTTCTTATATCCTCCTCTCCTTCTCTCTCTCTCCCCCTCCTCCCCACCACTCTCCCTCTGTACTCCTACTGTCTCCCTTTCTCTCCCTCTCCTCCCCCCCCCCCCCCCCCCCCCCTCTCTCTGTGGAGTGTTATTAAACACAAACAGAAGGGGCCCCTCAAGGCCTAAAACAAAGCCCCGATGTCACGCTGCGTGTTTTTCTTGGAGCGCATGCACACGCGGCAGAGGCAGAAGAGAGAGACACACAGTTAGAGAGAGAGAGGGGGGGGGGGGGCACGAGACCCCTCCATTTCCCCTCCCCATATATAAGAACTCTCTCCGAGTGAGCTTGCTGGCTGGCCGCTCGGCAAGGCAGGCCTCCTCGCGCTGTCAATCAAGACAACCACAAGGTTTACCGCAGCCGGTGATACTCTTACAGGAGCATGGGGGGGGGGGGGGGCTAAAGGGGGGAGTTGGTTTGGGTTGTTGGAGGGGGTTCGGGGGGGGGGGGGGGGGGGGGAGAGATATAGAGCAGTGGTTCCAAGCCTGCGATTTTAGCCTGCGACCCAAAAAAGAAATTAGATGATTGCCCCAAACTAGTGAAAATAGCAGATCTACAACTATAGGCCTACAAGCTCACAATGCGTCGCTTTGCGTGCGTGTCCACCAAACAAAAGATTAAGAATGAAAGCCATTTTCTCCTGTTTTTCTTTTACCCCCCTCAGACGGCCAGTGGGAGATGGATGGATGGGTGACAGACGGAAATAAGGCTAATGTGCAGCGTAAACAACCCCGGACCGGAGCTCTCAGCCAGTCAGCCACCCCCAACCCACCCCCGTGGGGGAAGACAATGCCGCAATTTCCTAAATTAACAAATTGACAAACGGGGGAACTCAAACAGAGCCCTGTTGGCTCGCATAGCAAGGGGGATTATCTGACTGGGTGCTTTTTGGCCCGTTTAGTGCTAATTTGACTAAAATGTTAAATGATTAGTCCGTCATTTTCAAGCCTCGGAAATCGACACGTGTGGGGGTTTCCTTTGCGATAGTGTGTGGAGAGAGATGAGACACGGACACGGAAATTGGGTTATGTGGTGCCTTGTGCTATAGTCTGTATAGGGCAGTGGTTTTCAACCAGTGGTCTGGGAACCACCAGGGGTTCCAGGCGGTCCCCGATGTACACGATGGTACACGATGTATACAGTTTGATAACATATTAGATCTTTACTCTTGAGTGTAAAATGAAACCAAATGGACCCGTAAAAAACCACTGCCTCAAGGACACTTTGACAAGCAGGAGGAGCCCAGAATCCAACCGGGACACTTCTGAATCCAAACATCTGCTCATCTGTTCTGCATCCGGAGCTAATTGTCACTAATTATTAGATTCACCACTAATGGGAATAAAGACACTACGGCGGACTACAAAATTGTTTTTCATAATAATTTTCATACGATAGAATGGATAGTGTCATAGATAACGGCTTCAGATAAATAATTACACAGTTTAGCGTAATACAGAATTATAGATGCAGGACTTTAATGAACACTGTAAGTCCATAGCATTCTTCTGAGTCCTGACTGCCCCCGATCGGATGGCTAAGTGGACATTCCCCTTAGCTAGCCTCTTTTAGCGTCAGGCAGATATTGATCCCAATGGCCCACCAGACAAATGAGCTTTTGTTTTTCAGCAGGTTCACGGACGGAGATGGGATGAATGGATTGACTGCCACTCCATCCATCCATCCATCAATCATCCATCCATCCATTTTCAACCGCTTACCCGGCACCCCGAGCTTCTATTTTGAAAGAAATCCCGGCGCTGATTGTGTTAATGATGGAGAAGTGTTACTATTAGGGTTGTCCCGATCGGATCGGGTGATGGGAAATCGGGGCCGATCATGTCAATTTCAAATGATCGGAGTTGGATCGGGAGTCAAAAACCGTGATCGGGACATCCCTAGTATCAGTAATATATCCATAATTTCCATATCATGATATTCGACTGGAAATTGTGATATTGTACTATTGTAATATGGCATAAACGTATTATATATTTAAGTATTATATAAATATAGACCTGAACTGACTGTGTTATTGATTTTCAAGTTGCCTGCCTCTGTTGAGATGTACCGGTAAAAGGTTGAATTACCAAAAATTAAAAAGTCAGTGCCTTGACAAAACAAACTGATGTCCCAACTTCTGCATCAACTAATCTACTTAACGGCATGATTAACGGAACACACAGCAATGCGGAAATTCCTTCCGCTGTCTGAGACAGCGGATGTTTTCTCTGTTATAAAGTTTGCAACAATTGAGACTGCACAGATGCATCTCCTCCTAATGTATATTCCATATTTTGAAGTAGCATCAGTCCAGAACCTCAGGACATTATATTTGGCTGTGCTGACCGAGGGCTTTGGAGGACAAAGATCCTACTGATATAAACATTTAAGGTATTTAATTATTTAATTATTTATCATTATTTACATATTATTTTTGGCAGATCACTAAAACTGGTTTTCTGATCATGGAGTAAATGCCTACATAGAAAAGTGACATGGATGTATTATGTCATTCTTTCAGCTTAATCACCTCATGGTGCAAGTTAATGCTTTAGTTGGCTTTTATTTGGTACATAATATAGTATAGAATGTGACTTTAAATGTTAGAGCAATGGCGTGGAAAAGGTAGCATTTGCAGCCATTTAGAGCCTAGTACTGAACTACTGATCTCATCTCTAGCAACAAGCACTTGAAGCACTCGCTTTTTGGTGGAATTGCGACCTGCTATCACCATTGATGACACAAAGATATTATATTTATTCTGGTAGGGTTAGGAGTTCTTAAGCGTGGTTCATCCGTTATATACAGTAGAGGAAAGGACATGTTTTCAAAAACTATTAATAATAATGATCCCGCAGTTTTGTAACCCATTTTTCCATGGGTTCTGCACTCCCTCTGCCAACCTGGGAAGAGCAACGGACTGCCCTCATGCTTCCTTCAAGGAGCCTTGATGCGGCTTTTATTGGGAAGGTGTTATTCTTCCGGTATGAGGGAAGGAAGTTCTGGTTTTAGGGCGTTCCGGCCTGATGACTACACAACAATGACTACAACGTGACGAAACGATATCATCCGCTCCAGACCGGATGGATCATAAACCCGAAAAGGAATGCTGCCCAGGCTATTAAAAAGGAGTACAAAACAGAAAAAAAACACTTGAGGCCATCACAGATGTTTCTGTGAGCTGACCTGCGTAATAGTGTGCCTCATCTCTCAGAAGGCCAAGCTATTGACAGAGCAAGGCCAAGGTTGAGAGGGGGGGAGGGTTGCATGAATACTCTCGCACTATAGCGTAACCACAATGGCTAGAAGGAAGCCATTAGGCTTAAGATAGTGCAGGCAGAAGCATAAAGTTCACATGACATTTCATTATACTGTTTATTATTATATTAGGCCTAACCCATTTACGACTGAGACCAGATTCTACAAATGTCAGTTTCGATCATGACAGTTTTCTGAAAAATCAGTTCTCAAAATATTTCATGTCAAGGACCCTAAAAATATATATGTAATTGGCGGCAGACTCCCATCTCAAAATATGTTGTTTCAGTGACCTCCCAGAAGCAAAAATTTGAATTAGAAATGTCCGCTGTGAAAGAATACAGTACTGTATGTAAAAAAAATGTGTATGTAAAAAAAAATGTGCACATGATTTCACAAAAAACCATGTGCACATGCTCATAGCTTGTAGATCTGCCATTTTTCAAAAGCTAAATTATAACAAAATGCTTAAAACACCAAAAGGGGTTCCCGTCCTGAATTAGCACAGTCAGTCAGTTGAATTACATTTTTACACAACCTATACTATACAAAGTAAGATACATGGAAAATATTGTATGTATAGGCCCAATAGTTTTCACACACACTGACTACACAGTAAAAAATAATAATCTCAGTTTCATGTGATATTTCATGTTTTTTTTTGTTTTACTTTCCATCTTCCCAAAATCTACATCCTCGTATTAAATCACCTTTTTCTTTAATAACAATTTGTCTCCACATTTCTTTGCCGATGTCACCGAATACTATAGCTTCATAAAAAAGCAACAACAGTGCTACGTCGGCACAAAGAGCGCTACTGGCAAAACTCTGCAGATAAAGAGCCATATAACAGACAGGCTATGACTCATAAATCTCCACTTGATTACTTCTGGCATCGCCATTGTTGTCAAAACAATGTCAAAACATGTGCTCCGAGCCAGCGCGGTCTCCGTCTCACACAAAATCTCCCTTTCAGATCGTTCCCGTCTCAAAACACTTTCTCTCCCCTGACTACCCTTTTGTCTCTTCCCTTCCTACGTAGGCTTTAATCCGTTTAGGCCTGAGGACGCGTCTGTGGTAAAATAGCAGATCTACAAGCTCATAGCGCGGCACCGAGTGCCGCGCTATGAGCTTGTAGATCTGCTATTTTAGGAGAATCTTGAATTTTTTTTCACAGCCAACATTTTTAACTCATATCTTTGCTTCTGGCCGGTTCCTGGAACAACATATTTTCAGATGGGGGTCGCGGCCAAATACATGTATATTTCTGGGGCTCCTTGACATGAATATCAGTGAGCACCACTGAAAAATGATTTAGAAGACATTGGTAGAAACTGGTCTCAGGACACAATGGGTTAAAGCTTTGCAGACAGCTTCCTCTTTCATTCAGGTATTTTTCTTTTCCTCTCTGCTCCTCGTTCTCTGTTGCATGAATTCCGTATTATTATTATTATTATTATTAATTTATTTATTTGTCTTAAAAGACATGAATGAAAGCGAGGATAGGTTCACTTCCCCTCCAACACACACACACACACACACACACACACACACACACACACACACACAAACAGCCCGCACAGCAGCAGCAAGGTGCTTTGTTAAGCTCAATGGCGCTTAATGAGGCTTTCCATAACTAGTGAAAAAAGCCACAATCTAAATTGAATAAAAGCTCCGATAAGGATTCTCACAACAACTGAGATAGCGCTGCTGCTACATTAGGCAATAAGAGACAACATTATTTACAGAGGACCTTTTTTTTCCTCTTTATTTTGACAGCAAACTTTGATTTTAGTTAGTCATAGAAGTCTCTTGAATAGTTTCCATTTAGTTGTAGTCACATTTACAGTAGTCACCTGGAATGTTTTGGTGCATGTTAGTCTAGTTTTAGTCAACTAAAAGTGTAAAATGACTTGTGTCTTTTACTTATACTGGATCTCTTGTCCACTATAGTCCCTTCCTAACATTTTAGTCTAGTTTGTATTTTTTGACGAAATTGTCAATATAATATATTAAAAGTAAAACGTTTTGTGTTGTGAAATTCCCAACAACCCTTCATGGGGAGAGAGGATTGGTTTCTTCCCCTTCCTCCCCCCCCCCCCTCCCCCCCCCCTTTCTCTCCCCCCCCCTCCCCCCCCCCCCTTTCTCTCTCCGTCTTTCTTTCTCCCTTCCTCGCTCTCTTTGCAAATATGTTCTGTGATAACCATTATGTGTATAAGTGCTATTTTGGAACCACAGGTGTCAAGCAGCAATAAAAGTGTTGATGAATTGCCTGGGCCAGGTGTTGCGCTGCTGGGGTTAGAATTCCTCAGTGATTCATCATAAAATAAAAAGCTCTTTTGTTTGACACAGCTGATAAGGACCGGGATAAGAGAGATGCCATGTTAATGAAACAAATCTAACCGAAACTGTTGTCAAAGGAGGGAATTGTGTATATGTGTGTGCGTTAGGGCTGTCCCCGACTAAGGATTTGTATAGTCGACTGATAGATGAATACATTTGCTGTTAGTCGACTAATAGTCGACTGAGCAAAAAAAAAAAAATTTGTATATAAATACAATATTTACAAAAATATACAAAAATATTGTATTATTCCACTAGGTCTGTGGGGGACATAAACACATTTGAACATTCTGACTGTTCAAATCTTTGTTCAAATGTGTTTATGTCCCCCACAGACCTAGTGGAATAATACTATATTTGTCTCCACCAGGCCGAAGGCATGTGGGGAGAGTATGTTTTGCACTCCGTCCGTCCGTGTGTCCGTGTGTGTGTCCGTGAACAGCTAATCTCGGCCACCGTTAACCCGGTCGATGCCATATTTTGCACACACACTCCCTGGATGCCAACCATGAACCTCTGCCCCAAACTTTCCAGAACGGCCTGTTATAGCGCCACCAGGAGGCCGCTTTGTGCAAAACAAGTTTTTCAATGCCATATTTTGCACACACACTCCCTGGATGCCAACCATGAACCTCTGCCCCAAACTTTCCAGAACGGCCTGTTATAGCGCCACCAGGAGGCCGCTTTGTGCAAAACACGTTTTTGCACAGTACACCTACAGATTTTGTCCAAACATCACGCAAATTGGTACACAGTCTCTCTAGAGCCATTCAACGAAACGGGTCTTTCAGATTTATCAGACTCCATCCTGATTGGTTAAGATTGGCTTCCAAAGTTCACAGGAGTGCTCAGTTTCAAACAAAATGCTGCAAATCATGAACACATCGCGTGATTTCCGTGAAATTGTGCACCCACATTCCCACTAGGCCGAGGACGAAATGCCACATGAACAATTTCAACTCAGCCTCAAGGTGGCGCTATAACTGGCCGAAAAGTGTTTTTACCTCTAACTGCACGGATCTGTGGATAACCTGGTGGAGACCTGTGCCCGGAAGGGCACTTTTTCTAGTTTTGTATATTTTTGTAAATATTGTATTTTTATATACAATTTTTTGGGGCAAAAATATATATATATATTTTTTTTCTTTTTTTGATGAACATCGACTAAGAGGTGGTCAGTCGACTGAGACCCGTTCCGATCGATTAGTCGACTAATCGAAGTCAGCCCTAGTGTGCGTGCATGCGTGCGTGCGGTTTTTGTCATGGACCCCAGGAAGAGTAGCTGCTACTTCGGTGGCAGCTAATGGTGATCCATATGAATAAAGAATCATCATCATCATCATCATCATCACACTCACCTGCAGCTGGAGGGGGCTGAGGCCAGATGCAGCTGCAGCTGCCATCGTAGAAGGAATGAACTGCATGGGGTAGTTGTCACCTGTCAAAACGAGCAGCAGGACAAAGCACACTGTCCGTTAACAGTTGTTCCCAAACTTGTTCATGTCAAGGACCCCCAAATTGACACTTATTAGCCCACAGACCCCCCCATTTGAAGAGATAATGCCAGGGACCCCCGTGAGAGAAGATTGCAGTGATTATCAACCTGTTTATTTTCAAGCACCCCCAGTTTGACACCATGGTGTAGGGTCACGCAAAAGTATAGTTAAAATAGACAGCACCAACTCTCTCTCTCTCCCACACAGTTTTCTTAACATTCGCTAGTCCACACACTTCCTCACTGTGAAGATATAATATATTTAACAGATCAAGTCTAAAGTTGAATGTATTTGTACAGTATTGTTACACTCTGTACACATATAGTTTTGTTTGGTATGCTTGACAGTTCTTTCCTTGGTTGTCTCTGATGCAATGATTCGACTGATTTGAGGAAAACGTAAATGTTGGAATATCAGCAATTTACTGTACAAATTAATATACAGAGTGTATAAGTATACCTATATCCCCTTTTGGACGACTGGGTCAAATTTGGCACATACCAGTTAATGGCCAAATATAGGCGATGTAGAAAAAGAAGGCTGTCAATGCCTAGTGGGTCAGTTTTGGCACATACCAAGGTAGGACTGGAAGCACTTTGGCGCCATCAAGTGGTTTGGAAAATAAATTACATTCATTTGAGATGACAGCACATGGATCTAGGCTGCCAGTGTTGAGGCCATCACAGAAGTTTCTGTGAGCTGACCTGTGCCTCCTCTCTCAGAAGGCCAAGCTATTGACAGAGCAAGGCCAAGGTTGAGAGGGGGGGAGGGTTGCATATACTCTCGCACTATAGCGTAACCACAATGGCTAGAAGGAAGCCATTAGGCTTAAGATAGTGCAAATCTGAGATTAGTTGTGCTAAAATAAAAATAA
Source organism: Protomyctophum parallelum (assembly GCF_964188405.1). Lineage (NCBI taxonomy): Eukaryota > Metazoa > Chordata > Actinopteri > Myctophiformes > Myctophidae > Protomyctophum > Protomyctophum parallelum. Next base: position 13,096,683 of record NC_139700.1, read on the forward strand.
ACAGCTAACTCGATGATTCAACTATAGAAATATTGAAGTAGATTACATTTGAGCTTACTTTTGTCTGAGATATTTGGCAATGTCTGTTTGGGACAAATTTGGCACATACCTACATTTATATCTATGGTTTGTGCTAAATTCAAATTCAACTCAATATAGCATCTGATTGATGGCAGAAACAAAGATTTTTTTTTTCATCATTATAAATTAATTCAGTCCAAAAGGGGATATACTGTAAGCATGAATATGTGAATGTGTACAGTATAGTATATTAGATGTACTGCATTCATGTGCAGGCTTTAAATCTTCTGTAAATTAAACTTGGATTAAGATTTTGAATTACAGAAGAAAATCACTGCCACTTACTATAACTTTAACATCGGTAGTAAATCAATGACATTGTTTACACTATAATCGAGTGATGGTGTACACGTGCATGCGTGCGTGCGGCACCTGGTATGCATGAGGGAAGACTAGAATGTGAGAGGGACGAGGATAGAGCAGGTGGTGAATGCATGGAAGACTGCCTTAGAAATATCGGGTACGAGGAGTGTGCGTGTGTGTGCACGCGTGCACGTACCTGGTTTGTAGGACATGGTGGGGGGGAACAGGAATCCTTGCTGAGCTGCGGCAGCAGCCAATGAACGGTCTGGAAACACTGGGATCATCAGAGGAGACATGTGACCTTGGACCTGAGAGAGAGAGAGAGAGAGAGTTGATTGTGGGTGGTTAGTAAGGCTGTAACGATTCTCGATACGTATCCAAATCAAATTGAGATAATTTGGCTGCATGGAAAGGCTGCACCTGGCTGGAAGCCCCTCCAGAACCACTGCTGTACTAGCCTCGGAAACCCAGACGTTTTTATTTCCAGAGATTAAAAAAAAGTCTGCATGGGACCGAGTCCACTTCAATTCGGCATAGAGTGGCACAAACGTCGATCACTCTCTGGTGATTTCTGATCGTCTACACCTTTGTTAAATTGACACACACACCCGTACACACACACACTACTCTCTCTCTGTCGCTCTGATTAATTAGTCTCATGTCGCACAGCTGCGTCTAGTTTCTCCCGGCGGATCCTGCCGGGAGCTGCCTATGCCATAGTCGCATATAGGTGGAGCCCAGGCTACTGCTGTACAGTACACTGCATGAATGACTTCATCATCACAGCATCAGACGAAGAGTCTGTTAAAAACCGTCATTCTTGTCATCTAGTCACTGTCATTGTACTACTGTAGTACTTTGTCTTCTCCTCAGAATGCTGTTCATCACAACACAGTCTAAAAAGAGTACGCTTTCATGTCAGCTTGAAAGGACTCCCTAAATCAGAGGGTTGTAGCCACGTTGGGATTGAAGAGAGCAAATCAAAAGATCGGCCTGAGGGGATTCTATTAGGATATCGTCAGATAATGGAAACTTTGTGAAACCATTCCGTTTTTATCATTCTCAAATTTCATAATTAAAGCAGTGAAAATAGATGATTTACAAGCTTGTGAGACGATTTTTTTACAGTCTTGTATGATGAACTATGATATCCATTTACCAACATAAAAAGTTGAATTATCTATAAACAAGGTTTTTTTTGTCAGACAGCAGATATGAATGGGGGCGTTAGCGAGCGGACGGCCTCTTTCTTGCTTAACGGCGCCGAAAACAGCAGATCTTTCTTCGATGGGTCTGTCATGAACAGCAAAGCCATGTTCTGTTTGTGTGTGTGTGTGTGTGTGTGTGTGTGTGTGTGTGTCTTTGCCCTGGCAAACAATCCAATAAAATCGGACTGATAACTCTGAAAGTTAAACTTTTACACTACATTTCTGTCCACATTTTACTGTGTTAATTAGACACCTGTCAGCACATGGCCCCTGAGGACCCCCACATGGCCCCTGAGGGCCATTATAGGAGGCCCCGATTTAATGCTTCACATAGATTTTGTCGACTAAAACTATGACGAAGATTTTTCGTTGACTACCTTTCTTTCCCACTGGAGAAAACAAAAAATAAATAAATAAAGCTAAGCTATGATAAATAAAACTAAGACTAAATATATTGACAATTTCATCAACAAAAAGAAACTATAGGCTAAAATGTTAGGAAGGGACTAGTGGACAAGAGATCTAAAGAATACGTAATTTTATGTGTGGTTGCATACTGAAAATAGCGACGCATTGTGAGCGTGTAGATCTGCTATTTTCAGCAAGTGTAAAATATCAGCCATTACGACGCCATCAAGGCCCGCCAAAATACATTTTAATCGACTAAAACTGTAGATTTAGTCAACTGAAATTGTTAGACTACTAAAACTACACTAACCCTAAAACATTTCAGGTGACTAAAATATGACTAAAACTAAATTGAGTTGTATTCCAAAGACTATTTGACTAAACTAAAATCAAAATGTAGTGCCAAAATCAATACAGGTTTTAAGGGGAGGCATACTATGATCCGACGGAGCATTGCTCCAAAGGAGCAATGCTCCGAGGTGCGCTGGGGGTCGGGAGAGGGTTGCGGTTAGGTTTAGGTGTCTGCCCCGGGGGAGGTTAGGGTTAGGGTGAGGGAGGAGGTAGGTTGTCGTTCGGACCAATGCTCCGTCGGATGAAAGTACTGCGCTCGGTTTTAACAAGGTCCGGGGACCACCAGTGGTCCTTGAAGGGATTCCAGGTGGTTCCCAGCTGAATGATGTAACCAAATGGATGCGTACAGGTCCATTTCACACTCAATATAGTTAAATTATTATTAAACATCTGCAATACTTAATTTACAAGAAGTGTCACGGTGCCGGGCAGAGAAGGTGTAGGATCCAAGTGCAGACAGTAGCAGCGGAGGATGAATTCAGGTGCAATATCCAGGTTTAATTAATTAACAAAGCAGGGAAACAAGGAACTGGCACGAGGAAACGCAAGAAACTAATACTTGGAACATGTAAGCTCAAAAACAGGACTGAACACAGCGACTACAAACAACGACTCAACAGAGAACTGAACACACAAGGGCATATACATAGACAAGGGATAACTAGACACAGGTGAACAACACTGACAATCAACACTGGGATAGGCTGGGGAACTAAGGGGACACAGGTGGAAACACTGGAAATCACAGGACTAGTGAGACAAGACAGGAACAGAACTACAGGGGCAGACAGGAAGGCACAAAACAAGACTACAAAATAAAGGTTCAGTGTTAAGCAGAACTGCAACTCCGAAACAAGGAAAATACAGACTACAAAATCACAGTAACACAAAGAAGTAAAACACTAACTAACTAAAAACCAAGGAACACATGAAAATCCAAAACATGTCACGAAACGTGACAAGAAGTCTACACAATTTGAGAATGTAGAAGAATTGTTACTTTGATCAACGTTTGCCTGTTAATCTCTCCTATGGTACCAGTCTCACATCAATAAACCATTGAATTGTGGACAAAATCTTATCCAACAATATACAAAATATGCTTACTTTTGGGTCTGAGAGGCTAAATGTAATCAAATTGTGGTCTGCTCAAATGCTGCATGAATAACTAATAGCCTTGACATGAAAAATGTTCAAAACCTGCAATAAAGCATACAAGCCGTCTAAAAGCTCAATAACGTCAACTTGTATCTTTGCCATTTTAGAATTTTCCTGTAACACTAATTATGCTAATGACGTGTATACATGTATTTTCTAATCAAATCGTGGGGGTCCTTTATAATGATATCAAACGAGATCGCTGTAATTTTTTATTTATTTTTTGCCTTTCCTTCTTCAGCGATCCTAGACCTGCCATTCACTTCCTTGTTTACGGCCCGACTGATGTGTGTGTGTGCGTGTGTGTGTGTGTGTGTGTGTGTGTGTGTGTGTGTGTGTGTGTGTGTGTGTGTGTGTGTGTGTGTGTGTGTGTGTGTGTGTGTGTGTGTGTTCACACATATTGTGACACAGAGAAAAAGGGGGTTACTTAGAATATAGAGAAAGAAGAGAAACGTCTGTGTCCTACACACAATACAGCCAAAAAAAGAATGAGAGAGAGAGAGAGACTGGGGAAGAGAGAGAGAGAGAGAGAGAGAGAGAGAGAGAGAGCAAAATGCTCCCATTCATTGTACTCCCATGGGAAACACTGACACACAAAGATCTCCTTTTACTGAAGGAAGGTGTGTGTGTGTGTGTGTGTGTGTGTGTGTGTGTGTGTGTGTGTGTGTGTGTGTGTGTGTGTGTGTGTGTGTGTGTGTGTGTGCGTGTGTGTGCGTGCGTATGTGTGCACGCGTGTGTGCGTGCATGCGTTTTGGAGGTGTATGAGCATGTGTGTGAGTGAATACGGGGGTCAGGTTGTTGGGCCCTTAAGAAAACACAAGTGGCCCCTACTACTTTTTTCTACTTTTTTCCTCACCGCTTATATACGCAATGAATGCAGACATACACCTACAGTAAGCGCACACACGCACGCACACTGCTGTGTCTGGGGATGAGCTAACAAATGTATGTGTGTGTAAGTGCACATGTTTACGCTTGGCCTTTGGTCACTATAGCGTCGCAGTCCCGCCCCCTACCAGGGCCTAGGAAATTATTCTCTGTTCATTTTCCTCATAGACTTTTCAGAAAGTATTTATTTAAAGACGGTTACGCCACGGACAAAGCCAACTCTTATTGTGACAAATCATGACAATAAACCAGGGGGGCAGTCAGCCAGATATTTCGTGAAGCCTCATTTGAAATCGGTAGTTCATATAATGGCCTGTTGTGGCGCTGGACCGGACCCAAAAAGCCCCATAGCTCCATAGAGGCCCATGTATTTTGGCCCAACTTCACCTAGACTGTATTACCTTAATAAACATGGTCATGAATACTTTCTTCTTCCAGTCACTAGTTTAAAGTCTCATTTCTAATGTCATAATATTCTTTTTGGAAAAGTATGGTCCCATTAATTAAAAAAATGACCATAAAGAAAAAAACCCATCGCGTATGTTCTGAGGGGCGTGGCTACCATTACAGTCTATGATCGGGATTCCCCTCCCACTCGAGTCAAAATAAAAACCAACGGAGAAGAAGGGGGGAAGTCCCGCCTCGTTGTCTGGGCAGCCAATGACCAGCTGGTATACAAAACGGAGCCAGCCAATGGCCAGCTGGTACCAAAGATGGCGACTTACATCAGGAATTAGCATATTATTACAGGCTTCATTTTACGTTCATGTTAGACCCGGGGAACGCTTTGTCCATATTTTTTACAGTCTATGCAATAAACACAATGTTTTGGGCCGAACAAAGAATTAGAAAGTAGAAAAAATTCTTCTTTGTAATTGTTTGTTTGGTCCAAAATATTGTGTTTATTGTCATGATTTGTCACGACTGAAGTCGTGATGACAGGGGGCGGGACTGCGACGCTCTATACTGTAGAGGTGCTGTTGTAAGATGTCATCTCCATGTCTGACTCCTGCCCATTGCACTATAGCTATTGCGTGCGTGTGTTTCTGTGTATGTGCGTGCGTGCGTGCATGCGCGATTGCGTGTGTCTCCCTCTAAGCATCTCTACTGTGTCAATAACAACAAACAGAATCCAGTGTGGAGGGGAGGGGAGAGAGAGAGAGAGAGAGAGAGAGAGAGAGAGAGAGAGAGAGAGAGAGAGAGAGAGAGAGAGAGAGAGAGGGAGATAGAGAGAGGACTTTCCCATTTCACATCATGTCCTGCGGTTCAGACTGCAGTACCATGTGTACTGGTATCAAACGCTTCAGCTGAATGACATATATCCACTGCTATGTTCGCTGTCACAAAGTCCCAAACAGACTCAAACACAAGACAACAACATATTCAGTCCTAAATATGTTCGCTGTCACAAAGTCAGAAACAGACTAAAACACAAGACAATAACATATTCAGTCCTACATACAGTATGTTCGCTGTCACAAAGTCAGAAACAGACTCAAACACAAGACAATAACATATTCAGTCGTATATGTTCGCTGTCACAAAGTCAGAAACAGACTAAAACACAAGACAATAACATATTCAGTCCTACATGTTCGCTGTCACAAAGTCAGAAACAGACTCAAACACAAGACAATAACATATTCAGTCCTACATGTTCGCTGTCACAAAGTCAGAAACAGACTCAAACACAAGACAATAACATATTCAGTCCTACATGTTCGCTGTCACAAAGTCAGAAACAGACTCAAACACAAGACAATAACATATTCAGTCCTATATGTTCTCTGTCACAAAGTCAGAAACAGACTCAAACACAAGACAATAACATATTCAGTCCTATATGTTCTCTGTCACAAAGTCAGAAACAGACTCAAACACAAGACAATAACATATTCAGTCCTACATACAGTATGTTCGCTGTCACAAAGTTACAAAGACTCAAACACAAGACAATAACATATTCAGTCCTATGTTCGCTGTCACAAAGTTTCAAAGACTCAAACACAATACAAATAAACTTATGGTACATTAAGATAAACCAATTAAGCCCTAATTTACACTTGCTAGAGCGGTGCCCGGCTGTAGAGCACCAAGTCGGTAACGATGGAAGTTGGAGATCGATGCCCCACCCTGTTATGCAATAGGCCTACCCGTTGTACCCGTGTCAGAGAGAGTACCCAATCCACCCATTTATCTGTGTCCCTTTTATGCCTATACCGTATAAGAAGATTTCTGTATCTGTCTCTCTGTGTCCCTTTATTCCTACCGTGTATGGAGTTCTGTGTCAGGCATGCCCAAATATGGAGTGTTGTGATGGACAGGGGCCCTTTTAAGTCGTGGCATGGGGCGAACGGTTCTCGAGTTACGTGGATTACAACCGTACACACGTACTGTACGTGCGTACAAACAGACGTACAGAGACACGGTGCATTTATAGGTAGGCGATAGATGAGCTTGTCGATCTGCTATTTTCAGAGTGCGGCCGAGTGTAAAATCAGCATTGCGATGACACCGAGGGCCGACAAAACACAACATCAACTAAAATCCCATGACATTTAGTCGACTGTCTAAAACTGCGGACTAACCCTCTTTCAGATGACTTAAATTTGACTAAAAACTAAATTAAGTTTGATTCCAAAGACTAAGACTAAAATCTAAATTAGCTGTTTCTATATTGTATAGAAGCATTGCTTCAACCACAGAGAGAGACAAGAAGTGAAGAGTCTAAACAAGAGAGCGGGAGGGATTTAAGGAGGAGGAGAAACAGGAGTTAGAAATGAAGAACAGAGACATGGAGGAGGAGTGTGCGGTCTCTACAGTCATTAATTAGCCCCGTTAGCTATAGTGGCCGGGGCTCTGTGGTCTCCGGGCCGCTTGCCTCTTGTGGGCCCCGAAGGAAATGGGCCACATATGAGAGCCATTATGGGAGGAGAGTTAACAAAGACACATGCCTGTCAGCCACGACACACACACACACACACACAAACACACAGACACACACACACGCACACGCACACACACACGCACACGCACACGCACACGCACACGCACACTACAGTGACGAGGTTGAGTGCACAAAGAGGGCCCACCCTTGTCTTTCTTGTGCGTGCGTGCGTGAGTAATGCATGAGCACTGTCTGTGCAGTCATGCTCTACCTATAGGTAGAGTTTATATACCTGATTCCCCCACCAATTGTGTGTGTGTGTGTGTGTGTGTGTGTGTGTGTGTGTGTGTGTGTGTGTGTGTGTGTGTGTGTGTGTGTGTGTGTGTGTGTATGTGTGCGTGCGTGTGCATAGCCCAGTTCAAAGTACTTCAGGTTTCCTGTCATGTGGTTTTCAAATGGTGAGGAGAATCAGCAGGAGATGAGCGCACGCACTCACGCACGCACACACGCACGCACTCATGCGTGCACGCACGCACGCACGCACAGAGAGAGAGAGAGAGACATGTACAGCTATCCATCTTTTCCACTCATAAATTAGAGACAAATCAGATTCTTCTTTCCCATGGACTGATGCTCCTTATATCTGAATCAACCATTAAGCTATTAAACATGAAACACACGCGCATGCACGCAAACACACATGCACGCAAACGCACACACGCAGACACGCACACACATGCACGCACGCACACATGCACGCACACACATGCACACACGCACACATACAAATACACCATCAAATCAGCTCAGCGATCAAACTTCATAAAACTGCTGCTCATTAAAGAGGGAGAGTTGGTATCTTTTGTGAGCCGATGGTACAAACCAACATACTGTACAACCAGTCATATAATTAAACCACTCCAATTTTAGTTCAGTCAAATAACCAATAGATTGAACAATTTCATTTTTATCCCTGCTCGCCACAAATATACAGCCATCATTAACCATTAACAACCAGGAACGCATAATGCAGAGGAAGGAACGCAGGAAGAATCCAGTATAGGTGAGCTTAAATACCCCGCCCGATTGGTCACCTGATTGCCACGTCAGCGAATGACATGTGGGTCTTGCATAACACTGAATGAGCCCCTCGAGTATATCTGACTGAACTAACTCCGCAAGCTACGTGTCATTATAGTTAAAGGCATGATCAGAGTTCTGTAGGAATGACAGATTTTCAACAATAGCAGTGATGAAGTTCACTTATCACTGAACAATCCTATATGGAAATTAGCTAATGGGCCGGCCGGCCACCCGGTCACTATATGACTCAGACCAAGGTTGGTAAAATGATTCTACACTAAAACCGCTCATAAATCCTCCTGGATTATGTGCTCCAGTCCAAAATGTTAAACATAAACGGCCGCAAACAGCCGGACTTGCGTATGCTGCTAACCAAAGCCTGCCGCGTTCTGTCGACCGCTTTAAGCCTTTGGAACTTTTTCCTATACCTCCACTGGTTTTAATTTCTTTCTTTTCAGCGGGATATAGCTCTCACCGTTTCACTTTAAATTACTGCCAATATCGAGCTGCCCCCCCCCCCCCCCCCCCCCCCCTCCCAAGAAAAAAAAAAAGCAGCATTGACATTTTGTAGTGTTCAGTATATACGGTGCGAGACGCAACGCTCCTAACAGTATACGGAGTGGGTTTTGACCACACTTAGGGCCTCTTTTCTCTCTCTCTCTCTCTCTCTCTCTCTCTCTCTCTTTTTCTCTCTCTCCCTCTCTCTCTCTCTCTCTCTCTCTCTCTCTCTCTCTCTCTGTCTCTCTCTCTCTCTCTCTCTCTCTCTCTCTCTCTCTCTCTCTCTCTCTCTCTCTCTCTCTCTCTCTCTGTCTCTCTCTCTCTCTCTCTCTCTCTCTCTCTTTCAACCCCAAATACAGTAGCATTTGGTCAGAGCCCTCTGGAGAGGATTGGCCTGAGCAAAGGAAGGTCTGGATTTGATAAGTGGAAACAGGCGCATGTGGTATACGTCGCTTCTGCATGCTGCATTTGTGTGTGTGTGTGTGTGTGTGTGTGTGTGTGTGTGTGTGTGTGTGTAAGGGCCAGGCACAGTGTAAACTATAGGCCCCCATCCCAGTGAGTATAAAGCCTGGAGCTAGGCCACAGCGTTATTGTGAGCTGCTGTATGTATGTATGTATGTATGTGTGCGTGCGTGCGTGCGTGCGTGTTGTATGATCTATAGAGCACTCTAAACTCGTTACTGAATGCTTGGAGCCGTTAGCCAAACAAAACTATTGTTTGTGTGCTTATTCTCTTATGTGTGTTAATTGTATGAAATAGAAATGTAAATATGTATTCATTAAACGAATGACTCAAACACGCTTTACCGTGATGAAACAATACAAACAATAGAAAGCCTTCTAGTCCGAAATTCTCCTTTAATAATAGGTACGTAGGTAAACATACACGAGCCCAGGAAGAATAGCTCTAGGGCACAGCTATGAGGATCTTAACAAATAAATAAATAATAATGCTTTTACAATGCTTCTAAAGACTGCAATATGTGAATTGAGAAACACTATTTTGTAGCTACACTGTATTGTATAGACTTATACTGTATATATTTCAAGGCCAGTTTGAAATCTCATATGGGGTTAAAAGCAAGATTCAAAGTGGATGTATGTTTGTCCTTGTGCGGTGTGCATGCATGTGCTTGTGTGTGCATGCATGTGCTTGTGTGTGAATGCATGTGCTTGTGTGTGCATGCATGTGCTTGTGTGTGTGCGTGCGTACTGAGAAACTCCGTATGCCATCAATACAGCATGCCTATCAGACATAAATTACAGAGGACTGTGACAACAAGTGTGTAGCGCCGCAGTGTGGAACAAACTCCCAATACCTTCGACAGGCAGCCTCTGTAGACAATTTCTTAAGCGCATACAAAATAAGTTTTATTATTATTATTGGGACCGTCCGTAGGTCACATTTTACTAGGAAAACCTGCATCTCGCGTCCGTGACGCGTCTGTCACACTCCATGGCCAGTACATAATTAATTTCATATTGTTGATCTGACCTCACAAAACCCTTAGGTCCCCATACAGTATATGACCTGTTCTGACATAGCATTATGTTGATCTGACCTCATCCAACCCAGTACACTCAAGAGACGCTCCATATATGGCGTGTGTCATGGAGAAGACTGGATCATCACTTAGATCTGCCTATATGGAGCCAGTCAGCAACTCTACATCTGACCTCACATGCAGTATACACCAGATTAATAGTTTAACTCCTGCTTCTTACTGTGGCGCATTAAGAAGTTCAGTTGTTTCAGTTCTGGTGGTTATTATTTTGTTCAAGCACTGAATAAAGCAAAACGTTAATTACCATTTTAGGCTTTCAGCTGTGCAAAAAAACTAACAAAAAAGGTAAAAAAAAAACCAACTCTCTACTAGCCTACATATCCCATGTAGACTGCATATCCCATCACTCTCGGCGGTGTACACAATCCAATAGTAACACCATGAATTCCACTTCTAACGTGGAAACCACTTCTAACACCGAGCTTTACGTTTTACGGCCCCGGCCGGTCTCCCTCCCTCCTCCGGGCGCGGGGCCTAATGAAGTCCGATCCAGGCTTTATTAAAGCACCGAGGGGTGGAGCCGCCATAAAAAAACCAACCCTCTGTGAGCGCTTGTTAACCACACGACGCCTCGGCAGCACACAGAGAACCAGGGCTCCGGGCCAACAGGCCGCAGCGGCTCATCGCTGAACCCAGCCACAGCGTGCTCGTTCTGGGCTCGGAGCGCCGAGAGGTCTCCCTTTGTTCTCGGCTTGGTTTGTATCGCAGCACGAAAACTGGCCTTTTCATCAAGCGGTCACAGTCGTCGGCAGGTTCAGCTAATGCTGTAGTTCCCAAACGTTTTCATGTCAAGGACCCCCAAATTGACACTAATTAGCCTACCCCAATTTATATTAAAATGAATGTTAATTTAACTCTGAGAGTGTACAGATGGAAGGGTCCGTTTGGTTCCATTTGTACATTTGTCAGAGTTACAGACCCATAAGGGTCCATTTGGTTCCAAACTATCATTTAGCTGGAGACCCCCTGGAACTGCCTCAAGGACCCCTGGGGGTCCCCGGACCCCACTTTGGAGCTAATGGATATAAGCCAAAGTAGTTTTTAGTACACAGACTGAACTGCTGCTCATAAAATTAACAGCATTTTGACTACATAGTGGCTGGTGTTCATTTCAAGTCTTGGTGACTGCGTATATGTACAGTGTATGTATAAAGGAGATTGTGAAATTATTTTACATGATCTAGTATAAAGTATGTATTCCCGGCAGATAGATAGATAGATAGATAGATAGATAGATAGATAGATAGATAGATAGATAGATAGATAGATAGATAGATAGATAGATAGATAGATAGATAGATAGATGTGTCTGTGTGTGTGTGTGTGTGTGTGTGTGTGTGTGTGTGTGTGTGTGTGTGTGTGTGTGTGTGTGTGTGTGTGTGTGTGTGTGTGTGTGTGTGTGTGTGTGTGTGTGTGTGTACGCTAAGGCTGTCCATGAACATTCAGGGTTCGAACATTAGCTCGTTAGGGTTGGCAATCTTAATTAATGGGCTTGAACCATTCTTTTTTTTATTTTATTTTTTTTGGGGGGGGGTTACTCGAAAATATATCTTGGCGAGAATGCATTATGCATAATAAGAGTACTAATATGTTCATGTTGTGTTTAGAATAATTTGAAAGCCCTGCATGACAGCAGAAGAGAAACACACACACACACACACACACACACACACACACACACATACACACACGCACACACACACACACATACAGTACACACATGCATGCACACACACACACACACACACACACACACACACACACACACACACACACACACACACACACACACACAGTCACACACACAGTCACACACACAGTGTGTAGGACGTACAGTATGCGCACAATTACAACAGCATGAAAGCTGATAGGGGGAATTCTTAGCAGCCATAATATATTAGCATGCTCTCTAGCATCACACATATTGCCAAACAGCACTGAACTCTGATCATTGTTAAGCAAAACGGTCACGGAGGTTCTGCTTTTGCCCTGTGCCCACTTCAATGCGCTTCTGAGAGTACACAGGTGGAACAAATTAATTAACGAGTGACAGCTAACGAGCAAGCTACACTGTCGTCTTAGCTGCCTGTCAGCAAGCTCAGAGACATAGGGAAGCATTTTTGGTCATACGACAAAATATATGGACTGTCGTACAGGTAGGCCTATACTCACAATTACCATGTTTTGGGGGCTTGAGAACTCATGGCTCATTTTGCAACCTGGTGAATGTGATGAGCTCGCAGATCAGCTGTTTTCGCCGAACACGTCACAGCCATTGACACTGTGTGTGTGTGTGTGTGTGTGTGTGTGTGTGTGTGTGTGTGTGTGTGTGTGTGTGTGTGTGTGTGTGTGTGTGTGTGTGTGTGCGTGCGTGCGTGTCGTGTGATTGTGCTCGTGTGTTTCCACTAACCTGGATCTGCTGTTGGAGAATGTTGATCTTATGTTGCTGCTGCAGTAACTGCTGCTGTTGTCTTGAAATCTGGACACACACACACACACACACACACACACACACACACACACACACACACACACACACACACATAGAGGTATAGTGAGTCCACACATTCTATTGTTGTTGCACAGAGATAAGAGACCATGAAGCCTCCGATATCTCTCTTGATATTTACACAATAAATGCAACATTATCGTAGTTAAATTACAGTAACAGGAGGATTAGTTATGCATCTTTATCATGAAAGGATGATAAGGAAAGGCAAAGGTATACTAGTGTATGGAGTCCAGCCTCAATAGAGCGTCGCAGTCCCGCCCCCTTTCATGACGAGGGCACAGGAAATAATTCCCCATGCATTTTCCCCATAGACATTTCAAAAAGTATTTATTTAAAGATATGTAAGCCTCGAACAAAGCCAACTCGGATCGTGATGAATCATGACAACAAACACAATATTTTGGGGCGAACAAATAATTAGAAAGAAGAAAAAAAGGGCAAGGTACAACACTTTTGTTGTTTTTCTTCTTTGAAATTATTTGTTCGGCCCAAAATATTGTGTTTGTCGCCATGATTTGTCACGATCTGAGTTGGCTTTGTCCGCGGCTTTAAAGGTCTTTTAATAAATACTTATTGAAATGTCTATAAGTCCCGCCATGAAAGGGGGCGGGACTGCGACACTCTATCGCAGCACCCGAGTTAGCTTTTAGTAGCAGGGCGAGAGGTGAGAGGGTTGACGTGGTACAAGAATAGTGACATATCGGTGCTGTCTATAACTGTGACATGTAGTGTGTGCGGGAACGCCTACTGAGTGGCAAAAAATGACTTTCTGGCCTTGACAGCTCATATACTGTACATCCACACAGAAAAGTCCTATCTGATTGACAGCCCATACATCCACACAGAAAAGTCCTATCTGATTGACAGCCCATACATCCACACAGAAAAGTCCTATCTGATTGACAGCCCATACATCCACACAGAAAATTCCTATCTGATTGACAGCCCATACATCCACACAGAAAAGTCCTATCTGATTGACAGCCCATATATCCAAACAGAAAAGTCCTATCTGATTGACAGCCCATACATCCACACAGAAAAGTCCTAACTGATTGACAGCCCATATATCCAAACAGAAAAGTCCTAGCTGATTGACAGCCCATATATCCACACAGAAAAGTCCTAGCTGATTGACAGCCCATACATCCACACAGAAAAGTCCTAGCTGATTGACAGCCCATATATCCAAACAGAAAAGTCCTATCTGATTGACAGCCTATATATCCAAACAGAAAAGTCCTATCTGATTGACAGCCCATACATCCACACAGAAAAGTCCTATCTGATTGACAGCCCATACATCCACACAGAAAGGTCCTATCTGATTGACAGCCCATACAGACGGAGAAGGAGATCAGCCTGTACGCACACTCACACTGTACGCACGAAAAGAGAGCTGAGCAATCTTCGTTCCTATACTCTCACCTATATGTTCATGAAGTGCGTGTGGGTCATGACCCAAAGGATAAGAATACGGGTGGCTGGCATAGAGATAGGGTGAGAAGTTCAGAGAGAGATACTCGGAGTAGAGTCGCTGCTTCTTCGCCTGTATAATAATACACAGAATATAATATGATGCACGTTCTGTCCACTAGAGGGCCCCCCTTCCAAACGGCAAAGCCAGTAGCTCATCATCGTGATTGTGTAGTTGTGACGACGACGTGACCGTGGCCCTGACAGGCGCTATGTCTGTCTGTCCTGCACGTGTCCCTGTACGTTGGGACCAGTGGACTAGTCCGCTCTGACAAGGCGTAGTTATGCATATCATGTCAATACTCTCGTGACTCGTCTCGGACGGGCGGCCAGCGTCCCTGGTTGTGGCTTGCGAGCAGGCCACCAGGGGAGCTTTAGCTCACTCTAAGCGCCGCCGCTCCTCCGGACATTTCTGAACTTTTCGGGGGTACCGCCTGGGTTCTGCGCGACGGGCTTGACCATGCGGAGTAGCCCTTGTCGGCCCGCTCAGGACCCACGGAACCGCAGGCTTTTCAGCGGCGGTACCGCGAGGCCACGGGGCCTAGAACGCACGAAAATTCGAGACATTTCGACGTTTTTGACCGCGTGCTCAGCCTTTGCAATCGGGGCCCTTGTCACCTTCGTGTAGCTGGCTAGTCTCCGCTCATTTATCACCGGGCCACTAAGCCGTCTCTATTACGGTCGCGAGGCCACGGGGTCCGGAACCCGGCCCACATTCGCTCGAGACGTGAACGTGCACGTTTTCACATGCAGTGGAAGCGGCCGGGGAGATTTCACAGCGGTA
Organism: Protomyctophum parallelum; assembly: GCF_964188405.1. Lineage (NCBI taxonomy): Eukaryota > Metazoa > Chordata > Actinopteri > Myctophiformes > Myctophidae > Protomyctophum > Protomyctophum parallelum. The sequence goes on from NC_139700.1 coordinate 13,111,885, forward strand.
GATTCGTTACTCAATACATTTAGTGAGCGGATAAAATAACATAAAACAAAATAAAAATATTAAATATAATTAATAAATGATAAAAGCTCCATTCGAATGGCAATTCTAGAGCTGCACAGTAAAACAAAACAAAAAACTAATGCAATGCAGCTGCTTAATTCCCTTTTTTCCTTTTCTTTTCCTTTTTTCTCCCGAGCGAGCCGCCGTTTAGTATATTTATTCTGAAATGTAATTACAGGCTTGTTGAATGGGAGGCGTCGCCCCCATTTGAGCACATGTCATATTTCATTAAAGGTGAGATCGCACTCCCGAGTCTTGTCTGCGGGGCATTATCCCATCAAGTCTCAACAGACATGAATGACTGACTGACTCCTACGGGCGGAATCGGTCCTCCTTTCTTTCTCTCTCTCTCTCTCGTTCAGTCAGTCATTCTTTCTCTTGCTCCCTCGGCCTCTCTCTCTCTCTCTCGTTCCCTCTTACCCCTCTCGCTCCCTTTGTGAGGCGCTGAGAGGTGGAATGTGTTGTGATGTGGAGGAACTTGTCCAAACAGGGCCTGCACGTCGTGGATGCATGTGTGGACCCTAAAACGTTGTCGACAAACAAGCCATGAGTTTTAGTCCCAGGCGGGGCGCCTAATTGTCCTTGCACGCACGCACGCACGCACGCACGCTCGCTCGCACAGACACACAGACAGACACACAGACACACACACAACCAAGAGCATGTGTATGCACAGGCTCTCTCCCTCTGGCAGTCTTTGTCTTTTCACACATGATTTAAAATAGATGTCAATATCAGAGAGGCATGCACATAACACACACAGACACGCACGCACGCACGCACGCACGCACGCACGCACACACACACACACACACACACACACACACACACACACACACACACACACACACACACACACACACACACACACACACACACACACACACACACACACACACACACACACACACACACACACACACACACACCTTTAATAGTCTGACTGCCAGTATATTCCATATAGCTCCATTCTTCCCAAGTTGCCTTTCTATGCTATGACTAGCTAATTTGTAGTATATGCAGCTCACAAAAAAATCACACCCGTGTGAAGTGAGGGGCGCTCTTATCATCATACCGTACGTCATGAATCATCTCATTCTCAACCAATGGCACATCTCCGACCCAATCATGCCGGCCAATCACAATTTGCTTCCTCACCTTTGTCTTTGATGTTTATGTTTACACACTTTTGTCTTCAATGTTTTTGTTAAACACAAACATTCAAAGCTGGGCATAGAAGGGGCTGGCGCCCCTCAAAAACGCACATGTATGAATGAAAACACGGACCACATCGAATTTATCTATCTACACCATAGCCATATTGTAGCTTCAAAAATCTACAATTCTCTTCTGCTTAAAGACCCAGTGAAATGAAAAATATGTTTTAGACCTGCACATGGTCATCATATGGGCATACCTAACAATGGATGCCAAAAGATGAGACATTTTTCATTTTTGTCTAATGTTATATTAAAAGTCCATGAAAATCGGATTTTAATTACTTTCTGAAAACGAATAAAAATGAAGCTCACCCGTTTTATTCCCGTAGCTCCAAAACACAGCTGGTTTTGATTGCAAACTACTCAGTTTTTAATCCTATTCAAGATGACATCCAGACAGTGTATTATTCGGTTTAAACTTAATCATCACGCTAAAATATGTATCTGAAAACATTAAAGGGAAGAAATAAGCCACATACTGTAGCAGTAAACTGGTACAACTGGCCGACTATCTGACTTGTAAACAAACACCGTCCATGCGTCCTGCGTCTAGCTTAGCTACCACCCCATCGCCTGAAGGGATGCAACGCTCTGATTGGTTCAGAAACAACAGAGCCAGCGTTTCAATCTGAAACCACATTACACCTCATATTGACCATAAGTTCTCCGTAGGAACAAAAACGGTTTCCATAGGAAAAGATCAACTCTACCACAAATCCTTGCTTTAAGGAGAATCATCGAAGAACGCCGGCTATCAAAGAAGAAAGCTTCCATAATTTTTGTCGATTTTTGCAAAGCATTCGGTAGCGTGAACATAAGCTGAAGCTATGATGCATACTGTATACTGCTCAACTATGGAATGTCCGAGGAAAACCACGTATAAGTCTTAAAAGTTATTAAAAGCGGCGAATTAAACAATGAAAACGTAACTCGTGCTCGCGAGGGAATTGCTGTTCTATTTCTATTGACTCGTGTTAGGGAGTGAGAGAGATAGTAAATATGTCAGAATACTCTACATGATCCACATCTCTCTGTCGCTCTGGGCCCAATTAAGTAGGTCAAATAATATGACTAAACCCATGCAGTAATAAAGAATTTGGCCTCGCTCTGCACCCTTTTGTATTATGGAAGCCGTGTTGAACGCACACACATATGGCATACCACGTTCCTGAATATTTTAGTGCTCTCTCTCTCTCTCTCTCTCTCTCTCTCTCTCCCCATCTCTATCCATCTCTCTCTGTCTCTGTGGGTGTCTCTCTACCTGATCCTGCTGCTGCCTGGCCAGGTCCGTCTGCTGCCGTTGCCTCTCCAGCTGCACGGCGGCCATCTTCTTCTGCTCGTCGTGTGCGGACAGCAGCTGCTCCCTCAGGCCCACCAGCTGAGCGATCATGGTGGACAGCTGTCGCTCCTTCTCCTCCAGGGACTCTGGGGTACCTGGAGACACACAGCAGGGACAGGTGAGTGGCCGTGACCCCCAAATAGAATCACATTTGAACTGGGGGACCCCCCAAAATAATCACATTCGAACTGGGCCGGGGGACACCCCAAAATAATCACATTTGAACTGGGGGACCCCCCAAAAGAATCACATTTAAACTGGGGGACCCCCCAAAATAATCACATTTGAACTGGCGGACCCCCCAAAATAATCACATTTGAACTGGGGGACCCCCCCAAACTAAATGTTATACTTTAGCTATGTTGAAAAATAGCAGATCTAAATCGTGAAAATGTGGCACAAATCTTTGAATATGTATTCTTTCACAGTGAACGTTCTAAACTCAAATCTTTGCTTCTAAGGGGGTCCATGGAACTCCATATTTTCGGATGGCGGTCCGCAGCCAAAATAGATAATCCTGGGGGTCCTCAACATGAAAATGGTTGATCACCACTGACATAGAAACATGTTAGGATTTAGAAGCATTTTTGTGGAATCGTCCTCATGGGTCTAAATGGGTTCATCGTCACTTAACTCAACTGTCATCTAGGGACCCCCCCGCCCAAGAAAAATCAAATCACAGAGGCCGCTGAGGCCGTTGAGGACCGCTGGAATAGTAGAGCAGCAGTACCAGAGGTCCTAAATGGTAACTATGGGGTGCACTGATTCATGGCATAATGACTAAACTGGGAGTGGGAGGAGGTGTGCGTGCGTGCGTGCGTGCGTGCGTGCGTGCGTGCGTGCGTGCGTGCGTGCGTGCGTGCGTGCGTGCGTGCATTCCCCAAACTTTGCGATTGTGGCGTAGATTGGATTGATTGCTTACATTGACAGTTAACAGTATAAAGGCAACGGAAGGTAAATCTCTGTCCTGCAGTGTCTTTCACAGAACCTCCTCAAGACCCTCCACACGCACGCACGCACGCACGCACGCACGCAAGCATATGCACGCACACACACACCAGACAGTGTCTGTTGTTTCCTTGTTTAACACTGCTGCACACAAGTTCTTCTTGTTTGCAAGTGGCTCTTGAGTGAGAGGTGTTGCCCTAGGGCGGTGCATACAGAGTGCAGGGTGGGCCTAACGCTACCTGCATACTAACACAGACACCATTGTATAGTCCACTCTGCCTCTATTGTACCGGACCCCCTAGAAAAGGCCCCTTTGACACACACACATTTACGCACACGTGACACGCACACGCGCGCACACACACACACACACACACACACACACACACACACACACACACACACACACACACACACACACACACACACACACAACCCTTCAGCACCCCTGTATCAAAGACAACATTCTTTTTTTTTTTTTTTTTCTCCCCAAATGACCCCCCTCTCCTCTCCTCTCCTCTCCTCTCCTCTCCTCTCCTCTCCTCTCCTCTCCTCTCCTCTCCTCTCCTCTCCTCTCCTAGCCACAAATTCTATCTGTGCACATTGCAGTGTCACTATACAGTTTAATTTTAACCGTCACTTCCATGTTCCTTCACTGTGGCTAGAAGGTAGTTACACTTCCATGTTCCTTCACTGTAGCTAGAAGGTAGTTACACTTCCATGTTCCTTCACCGTGGCTGAAGGTAGTTACACTTCCATGTTCCTTCACTGTAGCTAGAAGGTAGTTACACTTCCATGTTCCTTCACTGTAGCTAGAAGGTAGTTACACTTCCATGTTCCTTCACTGTGGCTGAAGGTAGTTACACTTCCATGTTCCTTCACTGTAGCTAGAAGGTAGTTACACTTCCATGTTCCTTCACCGTGGCTGAAGGTAGTTACACTTCCATGTTCCTTCACCGTGGCTGAAGGTAGTTACACTTCCATGTTCCTTCACTGTAGCTAGAAGGTAGTTACACTTCCATGTTCCTTCACTGTGGCTAGAAGGTAGTTACACTTCCATGTTCCTTCACTGTAGCTAGAAGGTAGTTATACTTACAATAGATATAGACTGAATGCCCGCACGCGTGCACATGCACACACCACAAGGCAGGCAACACATGCGTACACATGTCACACACACACAGCCCTCCATTTCCATTCTCCCAAATCCCTGCATTCCATGTTGTGACTAAAGCTCTATTCAATGGTGCAATAGCAGTGCTTACAGCACAATGATTCATGTTTATGGATTATGAGGCTGTACATTCCAAAGCTAGCGCCTCGCATTCCCCTGTGTGTGCGTCTGGCACCGATAATCATTTCAGCGGGCCTCCCTGTTCCATTTTTCTGTCCATCGGGATTATTCAAGACACCTGTTGAGTGCTCGGCTCCAAAACAGGAAGTGATGAATTATTGCCAAGATTCTACCATCTTCAATGGTCAAATACAAACAAATAATTATATTTGCCCCGCAATTGATTTGAAAATTAAGGTTCAAGCTTAATTGTTTTCACTCAAACTACAAAACTGCATGTTTTGCCAAACATTATAAACTCAACTACAAGTTCAAACTTCATTTCAATTTGACGTGAAATGAAGCCAGAGAAATAAAGTGTGTCCAGATTATGTAAGAATGAGAGAGGGTGGATGATAAGTAGATAGGGGAGATAGGGGAGGTATCACTGAGTAAAACTAAATGGAAACTAAGCTATGACGACTAAAACTATAATACTAAATACATTGACAATTTAGTCAACAAATACAAAATAGACTAAAATGCTAGGAAGGGGCTAGTGGACAAGAGATCCAGTATAAGTGATTTTACACATGGTTGCATGCTGAAAATAGCCAATCTACGAGCTTGTAGATCGGCTATTTTTAGCAAGTGTTAAATCAGTCATTACGACGGCATCAAGGCTGCATACACTTTAGTAAATATTTACTGTAAATCAACTGCAGATTTAGTCGACTAAAATCGTATGATATGCAGTCGACTAAAACTGGACTAACACTAAAACATTCCGGGTGACTAAAATGTGACTAAAACTAAGTGAAAACTATTCAAAATACTTTGACTAAAACTAAAATAAACATTTGCTTGCGAGCAAGTGGTTCTCATATCCTTTCTGTACCTTTTCTCAGAAGGCCTACTGTATACTCTGTGATGTGTATATGACAGAAATGGCCTGACAGAAATGACCACAGTGTGGAATATGATAAAGTCGAGTGGTGGAAAAAGTACTCAAATGTTTTACTTAAGTAAAAGTATCAATACTGCAGTATAGAAATACTCTGTTACATGTAAAAGTCCGGAATTCAAAATATACTTGAGTAAAAGTACAAATGCATGGGCATCAAAATGTATACTCTATGCAGAATGTCCCATTTCAAAATTTCAAATGTACCAAAATCTTTTGAAAAAACAAGCTCAATTGTGATTTTGTAGATTGGCTATTTTCAAATGGCCGAATGGCTGAAGTGTTTTGTAATAATAAATGCATATTTAAGGCTGAAGTGTTTAATGTATGTTTAATGTATGTTTTGTAATAATAACCACAATCTACAAAGTAACTAGTAACTAAAAGTTTTCAAATAAATGTAGTGGAGTAGAAGTAAAGGTACTGAACATTGGAAATACTTAAGGTAAAACATCCGCACACTGCTATAAAGCTCCCATTTACAATTTACAATGTAGGCATTTAGCAGACGCTGTTAATCCAGAGCGAGGCGATGCTTGGATGCTTGTATGTCTTCAACGAGCCTGAGATACAGGGGGAGGCAAAACAACATCTGATGTGCATGGCATACTAAAAGGTTTAACAAAATAGTTTTTAGATTCACCTCAGCAACTGTGTTGTTACCTGATACCCCCCCCCCCCTCCCATGCATGCACGCACGCACGCACCCACACACGTACGCACGCACGCACGCACGCACGCACACACGCACGCACGCACGCACGCACACGCACACGCACACACACGTGATCCCCCAGAGTTAGTGTCGAAGAGCAAGTCCTTGAGCAGGACGCTGAACCTCCCAATTGCTCCCAATGTGCTGGTTGGTGCCTTGCATGGTTTCCTCCACCATCTGTGTATGAATGCGTGTGTGTGAATGTAATGCACAATCTATGTAAGGCGCCTTGGATAAAGGCACTATATAAATGTACCATTAACCCCCCCCCCCCCCACACACACACACACACACACACACACACACACACACACACACACACACACACACACACACACACAGACCTCCAGAACGGGGATATTCTCACTAAGTTTCTCATAGTCAAACCTATAAAGAAAGTAATGACTTGTATATAATCCACGTAATTATGAGCCAGAAAAGAGTCATATATACTGTATCTGCACCAATTACAGAGAAAGGGGAGGCGCAGACCTGGAGCACAGGTAGGCTATACGTCTTTTTGAACAGAAATTTCATAACATTTCACATAACACAACTTACTTAACATGTTAGGTGACATTCAGTTGCTCAGTATTGATTAATTCACGTTTTACGTGGCTGCGTGCGTGCGTGCGTGCGTGCGTGCGTGCGTGCGATTTCATGAATTTCCATCACTTTATATACATGTATATATATATATATATATATATATATATATATATATATGTGTGTTTTTTTTGAGGGCCACTGGCTGACCCTCCTCAGCCCAGCTTTGTGTTTGTGTGTTTGATTGGCTGAGCACCCCATACATAGCAATGATTTGATTGGCTGAGCACCCCATAGCGATGATTAGATTGGCTGAACAATGTACGTGTTGAGGATAAAAAGAGAAGACAGGAAATGTAGGATACCAATTGTGATTGGCCGGAATGTGATGATGTACTGTATGACGATAAGAGCGCCCCTCACTTCACCGTTTTTTTTATCTGCTGCATCTACTATTACGTTTCTATCATGTTACACTGTTGGTTCTGTATAGCTGTCTGGCTGCTATCATGACCATACTGTGTGGCCATTTATACACATCCCTACCCAGTCTCACCCAAACTAAGAAGAATTAGCACGGAATTGCAATTCCGTACATACACGCCTAGAAAATGCCAAAATCCGTATGGACACTGAAAAGCTCCCCAGAGACTATGACGACAGGAGACACCACCTAGAGGCCCCTAAAGGGTCGCGAGTTGCCGTGCCGAGCGTTGTTAATACATTCAGGATGGCAACCCCTTTTGGTGTTTTAAGCATTATGTTATACTAGGCTACTTTAGCTGTTGAAAAATAGCAGATCTACGTACATGCTCATGGCCTGGAATAACATATTTCCAGATAGGGCTCGGCGGCCAATCATACATTACATTTTTGGCGTTTCTGAAATAGTGAAATTGTTTGAGAATCACTGACATAGAACATTTTTTGTTTTGTTTTTTGTTTTCAGAAAGCTGTCAGGATTTAGAAGCCAGTGGAGGGCAGATGTATTGAACCCATTTAGCCCTGAGGCTGATTCTAAACAACAAATCTGCCTCATGTCTAAATGCTTGGGTCTAATCCATCTGCCCTGCACTCCACTCCCTGCCGTCCAATGGAACAATTTTCATTTCTGAACACTGGGGTACGTTTACAATTTATGCCTTCATAAATGATATTGCTGATGCATACACAAAATGTATATATATACACACACACACACACACACACACACACACACACACACAGTATTTGAGCACTGGCGAGCAGCCTCATTTTACACAGACCCTTAATCAAAGCTACAATTACAACCTGCGGAGGTTTAAAGCAGGTTGATTGGCTCTGGCAGCGCTAAACGGCAGACATGGCGCGCCTTTAGTCTTCCGCTGTCATATGCTGTGGTATACAACTGTCAGAGTTATGGCGCCTTCCCCCCTGACCAGGAGCTTCATTGTTTATGGCGCACGCACGCACACACGCACGCACGCACGCACACACGCACGCACGCACGCACGCACGCACACACGCACGCACGCACGCACACACGCACGCACGCACGCACAATGACAAACATTTTGTAAATGAAAATTTTAGGGGCCAGGTGGACTAAAAAAGTTTTTTTTAAAGTGGTCCAACTACGGTCCACAGCAGATATAAAAGTTCACATGCAGCGCGCCATGCGTGTACATCTGCTACTTCAGATTTGTATTTATTTATATCTTGAATGTGTGAGAACTAGTGATTTAGAAGGTATTTGTGTAGAATCACCCTCAGCTCTTAATGGGTTTTTGATTGATTGATTGAAATATTTATTAACAGTTTTACAGAATTACAGTACAATTCAAGCAGAACTGAATACAAAGACTGTTAACTGTGAGTGGACGACCCAATAAAGCATTACACTTGTTTACAACCTTGTTCAATTCATCAAAACATTTAGAGGTTAACCCAGGGGTAGGCAACCTTTATTATCAGAAGACCCATCTTTGGCCCAAAAACGTATTACATTTATATCTGGAGCTGCAAACTATGTTTCAATATTACATGTTATTGTTTGCTCATTTCTCAAAGCATATCAAGTATACTGTACCAGTAAGCCAGCAGCACTATTGGTGGTGAAAACAAACATTCCTCCATCATTCTTCTATTTTCCTTCATTACATTGATTCTTATTTTTATCTGGTGTATAGGCAACATTGTTTTGCAATATCAAAATGAAAGAATAACTTCTTATTCCTTTTCATACTTCTTTGCCGTGGCAACTGGGAGCCACAGGAGAGAGAGAGAGTGTGTGTGTGTGTGTGTGTGTGTGTGTGTGTGTGTGTGTGTGTGTGTGCGAGCGTGCAATTTCATACATTTCCATAACTTTATATATATATTTGTTTTTTTGAGGGGCGCTGGCACCTCCTATGACCCTCATCAGACCAGCTTTGTATTTGTGTGTACCCCAGGTATCTCTCACCTTTGACCTCGTCAAGCAGCTCGTTAGCGTTGAGGCAATCCATCCTGTCCTTCCAGTCCTTAGACAGTAGACGATCCACACAGGACTCTACCAACACAAGGAAACAGATAGAGGCATTAGACACATATGCAGGACGACTCTACCAACACAAGGAAACAGATAGAGGCATTAGACACATATGCAGGACGACTCTACCAACACAAGGAAACAGACAGAGGCACAAGTAAGACGCGCAAACGCGGGAAGCGAACGCAGCTGTTTTGCAGCTTGCTGAATATCCATTCACTCACTGTCGGCTACACACACATGTTAGACAGCTATGTGTGGTACACACACGTTAGTTAGACAACGAAGCACTGTTGTGGCAGTCTGACACAGACACACACACACACACACACACACACACACACACACACACACACACACACACACACACACACACACGTTACACAGCTATGTGTGGTACACACACGTTAGACATCTATGTGTGGTTGTGGTACACACACGTTAGACAGCTATGTGTGGTACACACACGTTAGTAGTTAGACAACGAAGCCCTGTTGTGGCTGTGCACACGTTAGACAGCTAACTGTGCTGTTCTGCCTGACTTCCATAGTGGATCCACACAGGATGACTCTACCAACACAAGGAAACAGACAGAGGCATTAGACACACAGGAGGACAGTTTGAACCCGGGCTCCCTTAGAGTTAGTGTTGAAGTATCCTTGAGCAAGACACGGAACCCCTAATAGCTCCTGGTGTGCTGGTTGGTGCCTTGCATGGTTTCTGCCGCCATCAGTGTATGAATGTGTGTGTGAATGGGTGAATGTAATGCACAATCTCTGTAAAGCTCCTTGGATAAAGACGCTATATAAATGCACCATTTACCATTTACCAACACAAGGAAACAGAGAGAGGCATTAGACAGTTGACGCTCAAACACAAGGAAACAGAGTGATAATGTATCATTAAGATCCATCCATCCATCTTCAACTGCTTATCCGCAGTCGGGTCGCGGGGGCAACAGCTCCACCAGAGAGCTCCAGAGCAACATTAGTGACTTCCTCCTGGGGGATCCTGAGGCGTTCCAAGGCCAGTGAGTCGATGTGATTCCTCCAACTGCGCCTTGGTCTGCCCTGGGGTCTCCTCCCAGTGGAATGTACCTCGAGGACCTCCCTAGGGAGACGCTCGAGAGGCATCCTAACCAGATGCCCGAACCACCTAAGCTGGCTCTTTTCCAGGTGAAGAAGCAGTGACTCTACTCCGAGTCTCTCTCGCGTGACTGAACTTCTCATTGAGATGATCATTAAAGGAGAGTTCCGCCCCAACACGTTTTCTTACCATAATATGATGATGATAATCCATTGAATTAGCCTATTATTATTATTATTTCTTTCCATCTGTTGTTGTTGTTGTTGTGGGGAATAACTCCACAGAGTGTTGTGACTCTGACAATGGCTCATTTGTGGAGTCACTTATGCAGACAAAAGCTCAGATATAAGGACACATGCTTCCATTGTGTGAATGGGTTTAATTGCGTGAATGGGTTTAATGGTGTGTGTGTGTGTGTGTGTGTGTGTGTGTGTGTGTGTGTGTGTGTGTGTGTGTGTGTGTGTGTGTGTGTGTGTGTGTGTGTGTGTGTGTGTGTCGACAGTACTTCCTGCTTTGCGTCCATTAAACCTTGTAAATGTTTACTTTACGGACGGATTATGATTGTTGTAAATACGTTAATGCAGCCGGCTGGCAGATCACATGGAATAAACATAAACAATGAGAGAGAGAGAGAGAGAGAGAGAGAGAGAGAGAGAGAGAGAGAGAGAGAGAGAGAGAGAGAGAGAGAGAGATAGAGAGGGAGAGAGAGGAAGAATATTGGGGCAGGAATCAGAGAGAAAACACCAGAGAAGAGAGGTGAAGAAACAGAACTACACAGAGAGGGTGAGAGAGACGGAGGAGACATGCAGGGAGAAGACTGACAGAGAGGGAGAGAAAGAAACTGAGACACCAGTATGAGAGAAAATCTATTTCAGCAACATATTCTGGCTTCTTTACTCTTTTTTGAGGGGCGCTAGAGCCGCCCCCTCCTATGCCCAACTTTGTGTGTCCATGTACCAGAGTGATCTATAGTAGGAGAGTGGCGACACTAGCGTTGACTCTTATTGTAACAATGGAATGCGGAAGTGCTCATTCTATCTCAATGGGATAGTTCCAATGTTTGGAACTATAGCCCATAACATGCACCCTAACCTGACTCCGCCAGATTGCTGCAGGATTGAGTTCCCCAGTTCTCTCCTCCTGCCTGCATCTGGGCTCTCTCAAGCAAAAACGATGAACCCGATGCAGCGGGACAAAAATCTGATATCTCCACAATAATTTCGAGTTGTAGTCTTGTTAGGCTGTGTTTACATTTGCGCTGTGGCACAGCTTCAACATGTCACCAGTCTCGCTTTGATCCCGCCTCTAGCGGCCGCATATACAGCCGCATATTGCTCCGGACAGAATTACATCGTCTCTGCCCGAGAGATCCCAGACTCTCCCTTCTGGCAGAATGCAGATGTTGTCCAGCAGGGGGAGTGGTTCCACCGGGCTAATAACACCCTGCTTTGCTGCGAGATCAAAGCGTGTCGCCACTCTTATACTAGATTCAGTTAAAGGGAGACGCTTTATTTTGAAGGGCCCTTCATGGCGCAGGCAGGAAATAGAGTGTTTAAACTGGGCTGCTTGGCTGCACGTTAGAGTAGACGGATTTGCTCCGGTCTGTATACGCTGTGGCTGTATACAGTTGTTAGCCCTGCTCTGCAATCGCCTGATAAAGTTGAGTTTTGATTCTTTGAACAGTCAAAACAAGACAATACAATTACCACAGGCAAAAGAGGGCAAGATAGATGGAGTAAAGGTGGAATACAAACACAGCTCCATCCACATGCACTGGAGGTTAAGGAAGTCACATGAAAGGAATACCAATTAAGACAACAACAGCCTAATCATAAAGATGGACGGACATGTCCACGTTAACTTTACCACTTGAATTGAAAAATTAAGAGACTATTTAATCAACTATCCCGAAGCTGTCCCATTCATCACAGCCACAGAGGGCAGGCACAACCATGTGAGTACAGCAGCCTACACCCTCCAGTATTTGATTAGCTCCGTTAGGAATGGCTATGGACATTTCAACATGTAACGTGATTTTCGATATGCAACCACCTGTGCTGTGAGCCTACTGTACATTATGTATATTTATTGCCTCAGGTATGCTGCAACTGAGACACGTTGAGGGTTCTGAAGTCCTATATTTACGGTCCCGCTCGGCCTTTCCCTGCGGGCGGGGGGTGGGGTGGGGTGGGGGGTTGGTTGTGGGCCCGGGCTGTCAATCTTGCCTTAGGGCCCGTGGCACATTCCAGCCGCCACTGACTAGATTACTCTGGTGTGTACCCCATATCGATGATTTGATTGGCTGAGCACCCCATAGCGATGATTTGATTGGCTGAGCAATGTACGTATTGAGGATAAAAAGTGAGGACAGAAAAGTGAGGACACCTATTGTGATTGGCCAGGAACGAGATGATGTATGATGATAGGAGGGCGGCGGTGGCTCAGGGGTAGAGTGGCTGGATGGTAACCGCAAGGTTGCCAGTTCCAACCCGGGCTCCCCCAGAGTTAGTGTCGAAGTGTCCTTGAGCAAGACACTGAACCCCTAATTGCTCCTGATGTGCTGGTCGGTGCCTTTGGTTTCTGCCGCCATGTGTGTGTGAATGGGTGAATGTAATGCACAATCTATGTAAAGCGCCGCTATATAAATGCACCATTTATATATAAATGCACAATTTACCTGACTCCACGTGGGTGTGATTTTTGCTTTGTCAAAAGACACCAAAGAATTTAACATTAGAATTCAGTTGAATCTAATGTGCTGTTACAGTAAATGAAATAAAATTAATATATTGGTGCACCCTGCTAGTGTCACAATAACATGATGAGTGCATGCATGCGTGTGTGCGTGCATAAATGCGTGCGTGTGTCAATGAGTCTATATTGTGCTGTACTCTGAATGGAAGCCATACAAAATAATCCTACATCAATAATTACCCAGACATTTTTCCACATAGTCGGTTCTGTCAACCTTTGAAAATTAATGATGCATTCACAGCCCGTCTGCTTAACAGCATATTGTCGTTCTTTTGGTGTATTATTGTGTACTTAAAGAATTTGCACTTAAAATGTTATTATATGAAATGTGGCTCTCCCACTCAGCTTTCTGAAATTGTCTAAATAAAGGGAAAATAAACTACAAAGGAGAGAGGAGGTCTCTCTCTCTCTCATGCTTGAACTATACGGTATAAGCCTTAAATCTCTGCATGTTTTTCCTTGACGGAGTGTGCGGCCACAAAGTGGCTTGCATATACTGGGTGTGTGTGTGTGTGTGTGTGTGTGTGTGTGTGTGTGTGTGTGTGTGTGTGTGTGTGTGTGTGTGTGTGTGTGTGTGCGTGCGTTGGGAGTCCCATGATATTTACAGCTGGGTCTGTCTGTCTGGTCAGAGCAGAGCTGGAGCCAGGGGGCCTGGACGTGTCAAGGGCCATCGAATGAAATGGAATTAAGGGACGCAATTTATGGGAGCACTTAAGAGGGGA
>NC_139700.1:13136017-13138517 GCF_964188405.1 Protomyctophum parallelum
ATTGTCCTCATTAATGTGGGCAGTTCTGAAACCCGTCCACCATGCAGTGACATCATCGTAAGGCCTAAAATAAAATATATTTAGTTTATTATCATGACAACGATGGCTTCCGTTCATTTCAGGAATAGAAAGCCTGCCGTTTCTATTATCTTGGATTCCCCATTGATGATGTTACTGGTGGACGGGTTGCTGAACTGCCCACAGTCCTCCTATGAGACACAGACTGAGTAGAAAACATTTTACTAAAATATTTACTGTATGCTCACATTTTATGGTGCTTAGCATTGGCCTTATTCTGGCACATTAACTTGTGTATTCAGTGTCGTAATGCTGTGTTGGCTCTATTTTAGTGCTAATGCCCCGTTGGGCATGGAGCCAGGTGCCATACGCAACACCCTTCTCTTACACCAGTGGTTACCAAAGTGGGGTTCGGGGACCCCCATAGGGGTCCTTGAGGCAGTTCCAGGGGGTCCCCATGCTAAATTATAGTTTGGAACCAAATGGATCCTTATGGATCTGTAACTCTGAGAGAGCACAAATAGAACCAAATGGATCCTTATGGGTCTGTAACTCTGAGAGAGTACAAATAGAACCAAATGGATCCTTATGGGTCTGTAACTCTGAGAGAGTACAAATAGAACCAAATGGATCCTTATGGGTCTGTAACTCTGAGAGAGTACAAATAGAACCAAATGGATCCTTATGGGTCTGTAACTCTGAGAGAGTACAAATAGAACCAAATGGATCCTAAGGGGTCCATTTGGTTCGACTTGTACATTACCCGCCGGGGAAGGTAGGGTGGGATTATGACACTCCACCGCCGCTCCGTGTCGGTCCGTTCCGTGGTCGACGCCGCAACTGCCGATAACAGCTGCTGATAAGAGCTGCTGATAACAGCCGCGGCTCCCGCGTTGCCGGTTAAAAAAATCACCTGTGTCTCCACAATTCTAGCCCATTCTGAATAAGTAGCCAATACATACTTTAACATGGGTTTCTAGTGGACACGCCGTTATGATGGAAAAGGCCAGTGTAAGGAATATGCAACAATATGGTGAGAATATGGTAGAGTGGCAGCAGCAGCGGCAGATTATAGTACAACTTGGCAGCATGTCTCTATTGTCA
Organism: Protomyctophum parallelum; assembly: GCF_964188405.1. NCBI lineage: Eukaryota > Metazoa > Chordata > Actinopteri > Myctophiformes > Myctophidae > Protomyctophum > Protomyctophum parallelum. The sequence continues at coordinate 13,137,140 of NC_139700.1, forward strand.
GAGAGACAGGGTCAGATTGAGGGGGTTTAATGGCCTTGTACTGACCTCCTCCCAGCTGGGGAAGACATTATGTGGGTGGTTTGACAGCCGAGGACGGTGCAGGGCCTACTGCAGTTAACAGAGTGCTAAGAGAACGGTGGGCCTACTGGAGTTAACAGAGTGCTAAGAGGACGGTGGGCCTACTGCAGTTAACAGAGTGCTAAGAGGACGGTGGGTCTACTGCAGTTAACAGAGTGCTAAGAGGACGGTGGGCCTACTGGAGTTAACAGAGTGCTAAGAGGACGGTGGGCCTACTGGAGTTAACAGAGTGCTAAGAGGACGGTGGGCCTACTGGAGTTAACAGAGTGCTAAGAGGACGGTGGGCCTACTGGAGTTAACAGAGTGCTAAGAGGACGGTGGGCCTACTGCAGTTAACAGAGTGCTAAGAGGACGGTGGGCCTACTGGAGTTAACAGAGTGCTAAGAGGACGGTGGGCCTACTGGAGTTAACAGAGTGCTAAGAGGACGGTGGGCCTACTGGAGTTAACAGAGTGCTAAGAGGACGGTGGGCCTACTGGAGTTAACAGAGTGCTAAGAGGACGGTGGGCCTACTGGAGTTAACAGAGTGCTAAGAGGACGGTGGGCCTACTGGAGTTAACAGAGTGCTAAGAGGACGGTGGGCCTACTGGAGTTAACAGAGTGCTAAGAGGACGGTGGGCCTACTGCAGTTAACAGAGTGCTAAGAGGACGGTGGGCCTACTGGAGTTAACAGAGTGCTAAGAGGACGGTGGGCCTACTGGAGTTAACAGAGTGCTAAGAGGACGGTGGGCCTACTGGAGTTAACAGAGTGCTAAGAGGACGGTGGGCCTACTGGAGTTAACAGAGTGCTAAGAGGACGGTGGGCCTACTGGAGTTAACAGAGTGCTAAGAGGACGGTGGGCCTGCTGCAGTTAACAGAGTGCTAAGAGGACGGTGGGCCTACTGGAGTTAACAGAGTGCTATAAGAAGAAGAGGACGGTGGGCCTGCTGGAGTTAACAGAGTGCTAAGAAGAAGCTGGCTAAGTTCTACAATTCCACTGAGAAGCTTGTTGTACTCTAAATCATCTAAAGGTGCGTTCAGACTTGAATTTAAATATTTGCCTTGGTTCGTCCCGTTTGTGCTGCGCCAGGTCGCACCGCGCCCCGTTCACGGCGCTCGCGCAATTTCTCCCTATGCATTTACTTTGTATGTAATCGCGCCGCTCTAACCATCCAAGCCTGAACGCACCTTAAGATCCTTAAAGAGATAAAGGGAATGTAGGAATCCTCAGAGGGAAAAGGTGTTTATAGAAACTTAGAAACGGTTTCTAGAAGAATCACCAGAAGAGCTTTATAGAAGCGTAACCAGAGTTCACAAATCC
>NC_139700.1:13143517-13153517 GCF_964188405.1 Protomyctophum parallelum
ACAAATCACGTTCCAAACCATTGTCACCCAAAATTGATTCATCATCTAAGACTTCTATTGCAATCTGCACAAATACCAAAATACAGTAGAACAGCAATTGTTCATGTGTCAACTGAAAGAGAATTCTGTATTGATCTCCCATTTTATTCAACAAACGTGTTAGAGAGAGAGACAGAGATATATACAAAGCTGTCAGCCTTGCTGGTTTGAATTACACACAAAAAGCACCCTTTAAGTGAAATAGCATTGTCACACAACTGGTTGAAAAGGACTTTTTTCTTTTTCTTCAAGGATTGCTAGCAATTCACAAAATGTTTACAAGGTCCGGGATGGATTTGTTTAAGAGCCAACACTCCATGCCTTGTTTCACTTGTGTTTTAATTCCTGGCTGACTTGTTGCTCTCATTTAGGTGTTTTTTTGTATACATTTATATATATATTTTTTTGTATTATTCTTTGCTTCATACATCAGGAGAAAGTATTTTGAGACCCGCAGTATCAATTGCCAAACAAACAGACTAGTGCCAAGTTCAGACTAGAAACTATTTTAGCCCTGATTATCCAATTGGCAACATGTTTTGAAGCTCACGAGAAAGGCCCAGAATGCAGGCAAATAGGCCTATATCTTACAATAAATACACTGAATGTCTGTACGTACGCGCATGTGTAATCTACCGTACGTGGTGTCTGACATCCATGTCTCCAAAAAGCCATTGCACCCCGTCTTTAAAACACACAGATTTCACACACACGCACGCACGCACGCACGCACGCACGCACGCACGCACGCACGCACACACACACACACACACACAGAGAGAGAGAGAGAGAGAGAGAGAGAGAGAGCCATAAGTCATACTAAAGTTACACTAGTTTTGTATTGCCATCCACTCGGCTCCTCTTAAGTCTGACAAGAAGCTGTCACAACAGTGACATCACCGCGAGTCTTCAACACACACACACACACACACACACACACACACACACGCGCGCTGCGCGCGCACGTACACACACACACGCGCACACGCATGCACGCACACACACACACACATTCAAGAGCGCCGGCTGCTGATAAGACACAATGCTATCATTGGGCAGAAGACGGCGTATATGGTTTCACAGATAGACGCCTTGGGGCTGCGTCGCTCCCACAGTCACTCTGCTGTATCTATAGAACAAAGCTATACACCTCTAAATGACAGACATCAAGGCGCTTTACAGAGAGAGGGGGGGGGGGGTACCTCAGATCTTCACATGGGTGCGTTTTGGGGGTGTGCATGGGGGGCAAGCCGAGGCATGCTGGGAAGCTCCCGGTATATAAGGATGTCCCGTATGAGGGGACGAGATCTGAAGCATGGGGAGCTAAGAGAGAGAGAGAGAGTGAGGCTTTCCGTGGTTGAGGTGAAGCTCTGATGAGAGAGGGCTCTGACACTTGTAATTTAACAGCTTCAAAGCTCTTTAAGCGGAGGATGTGGAGAAGAAAAGTGAAAACGTGTGTTTGCGCACACACACGCACGCACGCATGCACGCACACACGCACACGCACACACACACACACACACACACACACACACACACACACACACAAATGCACACACACACACAAATGCACAAACACACACACATGCACACACTCACGCACGCACTGAGTATTCCCCTTCTTCTGATGAAAGAACGTATGCACACTACCTTGAGTACTTCACAGCTGACGCACACACACACACACACACACACATATACACACGCGCACACCGTACGTACCGTCGTGCTCTGTCTTGGTGAGTTCCACCAGTTTCTTCTGTTTGAGCGTGTCCACCACGTCAGCCAGACTGCCTTTACGGCGTTCTGGCGTTCCGAAGGCTGCTAGGCCGCCGCTCAGCAGCTCGTTCCCGCGGTCCCGGTAGCCCACGTCCTCTGGCTTGGCAGGAGAGGTGGAGTTGATCCGGTAGGAGGCCGGGATTTTACTGTTTTCATTGTCCTGCAAACACACGTGAAGACAAAACCCCATTAGATCAGTGGTTCCCCCAATAATCTATTTTACGGCCCGGGCGGTGGCGTAACCGTCTGGGCAGTCGCAGTGTGCCGCGGGTTCGACTCCCGAGCCCGACACGGCCTTTACTGCATGTCTTCCCCCATCTCTCTCCCGTTTCTTGTCAGCCTACTGTCTGTCCCTTCGAAAAACCAATAAAAGGCGTAAGCCGCAAAAACAATTTTACAATAAATGACTGTAAAATCTATTTTAGTTTAACTCTGATAGTGTATACAAACTATCACTTGGGGACCACCTGGAACTCCTTCAAGGACCCCAGACCCAACTTTGGGAACCACTGCATTAGACCAGTGGTTTTCAACCCATTTCATATCAAGGTCCATTATTTATTCGGCAGCATTTGAGCCACCTGACCACCATTTGATGACATTTAGCCTCTCAGACCTAAAACTAAAGAATATTTTGTTGTCGTTGGATACAATTTGCTGTATTGATGTTGGTACCATCAGGAGAGATAACAGGCAAACGTTGATCAAAATAACAATTCTTCTACATTCTCTAATTGTATACGTCTTGTAAATTAAGTACTGCGGCCAAGGAACCCATTGATGCTGACTTTGGTATGACCCGGCTGAGGATCGAACCCTGACCTCCCGGTTTCAGGGCGGACACTCTAACCACAAGGCCACTGTCTGGTCTGTAATGTCTCTCTCTTCCTCCTTCACAGAACTTCTTATACGTTTCTTCTGTCCTCCCCTCCTTTCCTTCCCCACTCCCTTATTCCTCCCTATCTACCTAGCAGCACCACGTCTATGGAATAGCCTCCCCATGGACCTGACTGTGGAATGTTTTAAAACAGGCCTGAAAACCTTCCTGTTTCGGAAGGCCTTTTTGTGCTGAACTGTCGCTTTGCACTGTTTTGCACTGTTTTTGTTAACCCTGTTTTTAACCTTTTATGATAGATCATATGTTTTTAACCTTGTAGCACTCTGAGATTCCTTGTGAATGAAAAGTGCAATATAAATAAAATTCATTATTATTATTATTATTTATCTACTGTTCCTACATATTGCCTACCGCGGAGTAACCTTGCGTCATCAGGCGTTTCACCTCGGAGGAAAGCCTGCAGGTCTGTGTTTCAAAATTGCTGTGTGAACCGGTCTGGAGTGGATGATATTGTTACGTCCTGTTGTAGTCATTGTTTTGTAGTCAACAGGCAGGAACCATCATCTGGAACTTCCTTTCCCTCAAACCGGAAGAATAACAATAAAAGCTCTCGTAGCCTGCAACTTTTATTAAGAAAAATCGGTTTGAGGGAAAGGAAGTTCCAGATGATGGTTCCTGCCTGTTGACTGATGACTACAAACAATGACTAGGACATGACGTAGCGATATCATCCGCTCCCGACCGGATCATAAACCCAAAAAGGAATGCTGCCCAGGCTAACCGCGGAGTAGGCCACTAGGAAACGCGGAAGTGAAATTACTGCCGGCGAAGAAAAATCAGACCCGTCTGAACTGAGTGGTGCTGTACTGTACCGGGTGTGTGTTCACGAGTGTGTTCACGAGCTCTCAAATCCCAATTCAGCTATCCCTGATCAACGTTAGCATTTAACCTTGGCATGGTCGGGCGTTCGCGGGCGGCTCAAGTTGCTTTGAACACACGATGAACCTCTGTGGCTCATTAATGAGGTATAGATCATGTTGTGGACTCTGAGGAACGATAGCCCCTCCGATCTGCTATACTTACTTATACCGTATAGCCTAAATATACATCTTTTGGGAATCTTTAGCCTATAATGACATTCCCAAAATATGGATGGCAAGTTGAAAGTGGGTTAAAAGGTCAAGAACACAGGTTTAGTAACATTCAGAAGCAAACTAAGCTTGAAGGGACGCTAAGTGCTTAATTCTCTTACGGGCCACACCTGTATGGGAACTTGGGAAGGCGAGCGTTTTCAAGTATAGGCTACTCCCAGGCTCTCCTTTACTCAAGTGTTTACTCTGCTATTGGCAGGTATCTCGAAATGATGACTAATTCAGCAGATTGTGTCCTCTAGTGTTGCTCTATGAGGTGTATGGCCATGTCATACACCTCATATATCTTCATTTGTTGAGTTTTGATTACACAATAGGCCTGTTTTATACTTTGACCTTTTTGAATCCTGCAACTATCCTAAAACTAACACTAAAAGCTACAAAAATCTAAAAGAAACTAATAAAAACTAGCAAACCCACTCTAAAAACGAAACTAAAAAAGTAAAAACTAAAACTAAACTATAATGAAAAGTCCAAAACTATTATAATCTTGTTTTGAGACGTCACTCATACATTGCAGCTTTACACATGCATGCTTCACGAAAACATTTAAAAAAATATTCATCTGCAGGAATGTTCCATTATCACGTTGTAGCCTACCTTCTATATCTATTTTTGTAAGCGATCCTTGTTTACTCTGCTGCCACGGCCCCCCTCCTCCCTCCTCGGTCTTAGGGGGGGGGGGGGGGGGGGGGGGGGGCGGTGGTTAGGAGACACAAGGAGCCCTATATTTACCAAGGAGAGATAAGCCCTTGCAGTGAGGCGAACACATTGTCCAACACAACAGACACTTGGGCACAGGTGTTCCCATGCCGCGCGCGGGAGCGGCTATTCCTGGAGGCTTTCTCCTCCCTCTTACTCAGCGCAGGGGGGGGGAGGAGGGAGAATCTTGGGAGAACTTTAGAAGGCTTAGGTTTCAAAGACAAGGGGCTTTGGCTAACAGGGAGATCTTAAGACGCCCTTGAAGCGGCTCTCTGACGACAGGAGGCCCCCCCACACACACAGCACTCGGTGTTTAAACGGAAGATGGATGGGTGATGAAGATTAGGAGATATACAGATATACATTAAAGTGACACTATGACACTGCAGAGTATTCTGTGTGTGTTTCTCTATACTCAGCAACTTGAGCCCTATAAAAAAACTGCCCAAAAAACAAACAATAGCTGACCTACAAGCTCATAACGCATTGCGACACCAGGGTGAAAGTGGTTAAATAATTGTGGGGCTATGCACTTTTAGAGAAGATTTTCTAATTTATAGTGATACATAAATATTAAATATTCCCTCGTTTAAATCCTTTGACTCTAACATGTAAACAAAATGAAATAAGAAGGTTGACTCTGGCTTTATCCAATTTTCCAATTTTGATTATGGAAGGTTATGCAAATCGGCAAGTTGTCCTATATATAATGCCTAATTTGCATATTTAAATGAACAATGCAGAAAACTTAATTTATTGTAAAACCATAAATCATTGTAAGTAATCATGCAAGTAATAAACTGGGGAAGTTTCATGGTGATAAACTATTTAATTTTTCTTTTCTTTTTGAGGGGCACTACTGCGCCCCTCAAAAGGTTTTTAGTTAAACAAACCTTAAAAATGCCATTGACAATGAAGAGAGTTTAATGTTTGTTTTGTCCGTGTTTGTTTTACATCACCATTACTTCACCTATTAATAATAGCAACATGAGTTAGACTTTAATATATTAGTGCCCCTCACTTCACACAGGTGTGATTTTTTTCATCCTATTCACCTGTTTATAGGTGAAAATAATAAAATGTGTGATAAATATGAAAAAGCTGCTTTTTTCCCTGTGGAATAAGAAGTACGTCGGGGGTGGCTTATTGTCGGTATCAGCCGGTAACACGCGTGGGAGTCTGTCCCCGTTACAATGCGCTAGACCCGTGGGAGATGGAGTCTGTCCCCGTTACAATGCGCTAGACCCGTGGGAGATGGAGTCTGTCCCCGTTACAATGCGCTAGACCCGTGGGAGATGGAGTCTGTCCCCGTTACAATGCGCTAGACCCGTGGGAGATGGAGTCTGTCCCCGTTACAATGCGCTAGACCCGTGGGAGATGGAGTCTGTCCCCGTTACAATGCGCTAGACCCCTGGGAGATGGAGTCTGTCCCCGTTACAATGCGCTAGACCTTTGGGAGATGGAGTCTGTCCCCGTTACAATGCGCTAGACCCCTGGGAGATGGAGTCTGTCCCCGTTACAATGCGCTAGACCCGTGGGAGATGGAGTCTGTCCCCGTTACAATGCGCTAGACCCCTGGGAGATGGAGTCTGTCCCCGTTACAATGCGCTAGACCCGTGGGAGATGGAGTCTGTCCCCGTTACAATGCGCTAGACCCCTGGGAGATGGAGTCTGTCCCCGTTACAATGCGCTATACCCCTGGGAGATGGAGTCTGTCCCCGTTACAATGCGCTAGACCCGTGGGAGATGGAGTCTGTCCCCGTTACAATGCTCTAGACCCGTGGGAGATGGAGTCTGTCCCCGTTACAATGCGCTAGACCCCTGGGAGATGGAGTCTGTCCCCGTTACAATGCGCTATACCCCTGGGAGATGGAGTCTGTCCCCGTTACAATGCGCTAGACCCGTGGGAGATGGAGTCTGTCCCCGTTACAATGCTCTAGACCCGTGGGAGATGGAGTCTGTCCCCGTTACAATGCGCTAGACCCCTGGGAGATGGAGTCTGTCCCCGTTACAATGCGCTATACCCCTGGGAGATGGAGTCTTTCCCCGTTACAATGCGCTAGACCCGTGGGAGATGGAGTCTGTCCCCGTTACAATGTGCTAGACCCCTGGGAGATGGAGTCTGTCCCGTTACAATGCGCTAGACCCGTGGGAGATGGAGTCTGTCCCCGTTACAATGTGCTAGACCCCTGGGAGATGGAGTCTGTCCCCGTTACAATGCGCTAGACCCGTGGGAGATGGAGTCTGTCCCCGTTACAATGCGCTAGACCCCTGGGAGATGGAGTCTGTCCCGTTACAATGCGCTAGACCCCTGGGAGATGGAGTCTGTCCCCGTTACAATGTGCTAGACCCCTGGGAGATGGAGTCTGTCCCCGTTACAATGCGCTAGACCCGTGGGAGATGGAGTCTGTCCCCGTTACAATGCGCTATACCCCTGGGAGATGGAGTCTGTCCCCGTTACAATGTGCTAGACCCCTGGGAGATGGAGTCTGTCCCGTTACAATGCGCTAGACCCCTGGGAGATGGAGTCTGTCTCCGTTACAATGCGCTAGACCCCTGGGAGATGGAGTCTGTCCCCGTTACAATGCGCTAGACCCCTGGGAGATGGATTGCTGAGGTGGAGCACCACACCTACCATCAGCTCCCAGAACTTCCCACACGACTTGCCGCACCCAAGCCGTGCTATTCATACGCTGAGTTGGCGATGCCCGGGATCGAACCCATGAACTTGTGGTCCAAAGGCGAGGGTTCTACCGACTGAGCTACCCGGACTGTGGAAGGGTTATCATATATTAATGTACTTGTATTGACATATATTAATGTACTTGTATTGACATATATTAATGTACTTGTATTGACATATATTAATGTACTTGTACAGTATACTTGTACTTGTAGTCAAGGCTGGACTACAGTATAATGCCCTATACTTAAAGGGGAAAACCACAAATTTTCAACATTGAACTACCGGTATGTCATTAATATACCTTAGAGTTTTTGTGTAGAAGTATTATTAAAAAAGTCACCCCTTTCTGTGTAGCCTAGAACTGGAGGTCTAGGACCTGGGGTCATGTGATCAGTGACATCCTGAATATGTACTTTGCAAGCCAAAGAGTACAAAGAGTTGTGTTAAATGTGCTATAAATGCTGAGTGCTATATAAGTGCTACGCAATCTTATGTATAGATGTGTTATGTGTAGAGCATAAATGACATCATTGATGTCATAACTAACCCTATTTGTAGTTCGGTCAGGTTCTCCTCTAGACTGTGGAACCATTGGCGCACTTCTATATTATTTTTTATTCATTATATTGTTGTGGTTTTGAGGGGCGCTAGCCCCTCCTATATACAGGTTTGTTTTTCCTTAAACAACATTAAAAATGCCATTGACAATGGACAGAGTTTAATGCTTGTTTTGTCACTAACACAAACCGTAAATTCCATTAACAATGAACAATTTAATGCTTGTTTTGTCCTCGATGTTGTAAGATGATAAGAGCGACCCTCACTTCACACGGGTGTGATTATTTTTTATTGTGATATGGAATATTGTGAATAAAGTTTTTAATTGAAATAAAGGTTGATTTGATTTGATTTGATTTGATTTAAACCTATAAACAATTGGTATGGTTTTGCACACTGATTGGATAATGAAATCTTGTCTGGCGGACTAATATGGGCATAGGACAGACTTGGCCGACGCCCAGTCCGCTCACATCACTGGACATTAACACTCTCTTGTCAAACTGTATCTTTTATGGCAGGTAAACAGGTGAGGGCATTTCTATTTAAACGTGAAGTGGTTGCATTGGTGGACAATGATAATTACTATGAAAACCTTTCCACTACTGCTCTCATGCTCTCCAAACATTTCCTTCTTGATGTAGAAGGCTGAGGAAACTCAAATATGGTCGTTCCATTAGGGACCCTATACTGTAACACAACCTGGAGCCAAATAATACTATACTGTAACACAACCTGGAGCCAAATAATACAATCGTATGTGCGCGCACACGCACGCACACACGCACGCACACACGCATGCACGCACGCACACAGTAGGAGGTGAGAAGAACCGTGCATGGGGCGTTGCTCTCTGGAGGAAGACCAGAGATTCCTCAATGCCTGCAGCACTGCCTGCAGCGCACGCACACACGCACATGGCGTTTTTGTGAGTGTTGTGCAGGGCATACTATATATGCGCGTTTTGCTTGGAGGACGTGCATGTGTGTGTGCGCGTGCGTGCGTGCGTGCGACTGTCTTGCCATGCATTCGTACAACCACTGTATACTGTATAGTACTTGCATATGCGTGCGGCCACATAAACCTCCTCTGTGCATGCGTACTGTAGTCCAGCACACATAATTCATCATTCAGTGTTTTATGACTGCCATGCCACGTTCACCACGTCTGTCACATAGACTTATAGCTCACCATGTCTACTCTGTCCCATAGACTTATAGCTCACCATGTCTACTCTGTCCCATAGACTTATAGCTCACCATGTCTACTCTGTCCCATAGACTTATAGCTCACCATGTCTACTCTGTCCCATAGACTTATAGCTCACCATGTCTACTCTGTCCCATAGACTTATAGCTCACCATGTCTACTCTGTCCCATAGACTTATAGCTCACCATGTCTACTCTGTCCCATAGACTTATAGTTCACCATGTCTACTCTGTCCCATAGACTTATAGCTCACCATGTCTACTCTGTCCCATAGACTTATAGTTCACCATGTCTACTCTGTCCCATAGACTTATAGCTCACCATGTCTACTCTGTCCCATAGACTTAAAGCTCACCATGTCTGTCCCATAGAGACTTATAGCTCACCATGTCTACTCTGTCCCATAGACTTATAGCTCACCATGTCTGTCCCATAGAGACGTATAGCTCACCATGTCTGTCCCATAGACTTATAGCTCACTATGTCTGTCCCATAGACTTATAGCTCACCATGTCTGTCCCATAGACTTATAGCTCACCATGTCTGTCCCATAGAGACTTATAGCTCACCATGTCTGTCCCATAGAGACGTATAGCTCACCATGTCTGTCCCATAGAGACTTATAGCTCACCATGTCTGTCCCATAGACTTAAAGCTCACCATGTCTGTCCCATAGAGACTTATAGCTCACCATGTCTGTCCCATAGAGACTTATATTATTATTTATTCTGCATTTGAGCCACGGACAGATATCCTTGCGTGCACGCTCTCGCACGCACGCGGTCTTTATGTGCATCGCTGCGTAAATTGCGATATTTGGGGCTTGATTAGAGCTTAATTTGACTTAGTTATTAAAATAAACGATGATAGCTTAGCATCCCGGACATCTGATTGTGTAACACAGTGCAAAAGCTAGCGGATGTTGTGATCAGCTGACCGGAAATCGCCAGATTCCCTCTATTCGGTCAAAATCGGCATAATGGTGAAGTTACCGCCACCATCAGGACTCAGTGTCTAATACATTATAGTTCACTATA
>NC_139700.1:13158517-13233517 GCF_964188405.1 Protomyctophum parallelum
GGAGTTCTGTGTCAGGCCCACATGGAGTGTTGTGATGTCAGAACAGGCCAGCTCCATATATGGACCCTGGGCAGGGGCCTTGTCCAGAGCCTATAGGCAGAGGCCATTTGGCGTTTCTGGACAACCGTCCGTGCGTCCGTCCGACCGACTCGACACCGGGCACTGCACTCCCTGTGGTCAATGGTGGTGTGGAAAGCATGTGTCGAATTTGAAGTCGGTGGGGCGAACGGTTCTCGAGTTACGTGGATTAAACCAGTACACACAGAGACGTGGTGCATTTATAGATATATAATATGATGTGTGCATGCTCCATTGATAAGCAGGTGAGGAAGGGTACCGTTCAAACACCTGATGCTACATGTACTACATCTGTTGTGAAATCACTTCCACAGAATTGTGGAATATCAGACATAAAATACCAGAATATCAGACATATCAAATATCAGGAATATCAGTGTGTATCAGGAATTTGAACACAGAATTTGCAGATTTATTTTTTAATTTGCTTTGACAGCTAAACATCAAGCAATTAACGTTGGAGCACCAACGCAGTCCTTGGACATGCAATACTCACATAGACTACACATTATTTTTCATCGCACTTACATGGTTATTTCTGTACGTAGACATACGTATGACCCTTGTTTCCATTAAAGGAAAAATAAGCATTTGCTCCCGAAAACTATTTCCTGGAGATGGCATGATTGTGTCTGAGATCCAATATGTGAAACATGGGCAGATGCTTGGCAGGCTTTCAGCAGGAATCAGGGAGAAATAGAGTGATTACCGCTGAAGGAACAACCGTTTCCCTCGGAGGCCAACAATAGACTGTTTGGCTTCAGGGAGAGAGACTCTCCGAGAACGTTAATGTGACAATAACGCTACTGTGACCGGCCGAAAAACATTCATTTTGGTGTCAGGTGGAAAAACGCGTAGCCGACAAATGTTCTGTGACGTCCCTCTATTCTTGAGATGATACAATGGGGGGATTTGATTTGAATTGTAATTAACCTATAACAGGCAGAAACAACCACTTCTCTCAACGGTCACCGTTAGGCATGCATGTAGGACCCCCACAAGCCCCAGACAGCTAGAAAAATATGAACTCCTTTCCCCCTGAGAGGATCTCGTGTCTAGGACATTTGATAAGCAATATTGGCTGAGATTGCATGCCTGATAACTGAACAGTGCACATACTGTTTGACTTAATGACAGTGTTTTTTTTCCTTTACTCCTCTGTGTTGATTTTGTTGACTAAATCTATGATGAAAAATGTTCGTCGACTGCCTTTTTTTCGCTGACGAAAACTAAATGGAAACAAAATGAAAACTAGCTATGCTAACTAAGCTATGATGACTAAAACTAAGACTACCGGTAAATATATTGGCAATTTCGTCAACAAACAAAAACTAGAATAGAATGTTAGGAAGGGTTTAGTGGACAAGATATCTATTTGTGAGCTTGTAGATCTGCTATTTTCAGCAAGTGTAAAATCTGTCATTACGACGGCATCAAGACCCGCCAAAATACATTTTAGCCGACCAAATCAACTGTAGATTTTGTTGACTAAAATCTTATATTTAGTCGAGTAAAACTAGACCAACACTAAAACATTCCAGGTGACTAAAATGTGACTCAAACTAAATGAAAACTATTCAAGAGACTATGACTAAAACTAAAATCAAAATTTGCTGTCAAAATCAACACGGTTAATGACAGTGTTTGACTGTTTGTTCCTGTACTCCTGTACTAGACAATACCCTATAGCTGCTAAAGCTCATGTCAGACTTGCTTAAGGATTAACTTAGTAGCCTACATATATGTCCATTTAAATTCCTATCCTAAAGTGAGAAATTACATATATTATATTATTATTATTATTATAATATACGTATATTAATTTGTTATTAATCAATTTGACTTGAAAGACCCACAAGCCACTGAGACTGTTGGCAAAGTCCTCTCTCTCTCTCTCTCTCTCTCTCTCTAACACTAAACTCAGAATCCCTTTGTGAAGCGGCCGAAAAACCGAAAAACCCGGGGGTCGGAATTTGGCAGGGAAATGTTGTTGGGATCGGGTGGGGGGATGTGGGTCTGCATGGAACCTGGCTAGGCTATACTGGGCAGAAACAATCAGGCATTGTGGGCTGAGGGAAGGAGAGGGGGACCTGTGTGACAGAGTGAGGGCCTCCTCTTAGAAAAACAGTACACAAAGCACCATTCACAACCTCCAGGTCCCTTCTGCCACTTGTGGAGCCTGGAGCCCCCCCCCCCCCCCCCCCCCCCCCGGACCAATTGGGTGTAAAATCTCCAGACGTCCCAGCTGGAGGGAAACTGAGGAAGTGGGAAATACCAGAGAGGGAGAGAGTGATGGAGAGAGAGAGACAGAGAGAGAGAGAGAGAGAGAGAGAGAGAGAGAGAGAGAGAGAGAGAGAGAGAAAGGTGGCGGAGAGACGTAAGAGCTTTTTTTCTCAGCCACAACAAGTAAATCAGCTGGACAGTGTTGATTCCGTCGACTAATACACTAATACTACCGTATACTGTCAGGGTTCAGGGATTTGATAGGCATTCTGGACTTTTCCTGTTCTCAACTTGTGTGTATTGCTTTTGCCCGACCTCCTTGTTTCCCACCTCACCTGCAGTGCCTTATCCTTGATTGCCCTGTTGTTTGCCTGTCTATCTATTCTAAACACTGCCTGTTACTCAGTTCAGTGCTTATACTGTAGTCTTTGTGTGTGAACCTTGTGTTTGTGCTCTTGTTCCCTCTTGCCATTCAAAGTAGTGTATTTTGGACTTTGCCCTTTGTGATTTTTGACTTTAGAATTTTGTGTTGGATTTCTCACCATTTAAAGGCCTTTTGAGTTTTTGATTTTAGTTTTTGGTCAAACTTTGATCTTTTAGGATTTTGTAATTAAAGTTCTTCTTCGTTCTAAATTGGATTATTTTGTATGCCTCTGCACCTGAGTTATCACACATTTTAAGAACACACAAAAAAATGTTCAACTACCTTTTGCACTGACGAAAACTAAATGGAAACTAAATGGAAACTAAATGAAAACTATGCTACGATGACTAAAACTAAGACTAAATATATTGATAATTTTGTCAACAAATACAAACTAGACTAAAATGATAGGAAGGGACTAGTGGACAAGAGATCCAGTCATCATTTTACACTTGGTTGCATGTTGAAAATAGCCGATACAAGCAAATTTCAGCAGGTGTAAAATCAGTCATTACGATGGCATCAAGGCCAGCCAAAATACATTTTATTCGACTAAATCAACTGTAGATTTAGTAGACAAAAAATCTTATGATATAGTCGACTAAAACTTGACTAACAGTAAAACATTCCAGGTGACTAAAATGTGACTAAAACTAAATGAAAAATATTCAAGACTACGACTAAAACTAAAATCAAAACCTTCTGTCAAAATAAACACTGCAGCTGGATGAGGGAGGGGAAAGTGGGATATCCTCGCTCGTGAGTCACACAACTGCAAACTGAAACTGAAACTATGCTCAACAAAGTCATGCTGAGATGCGACATGGGGGGCTTGTAGATCAGCTACACACGACACAGTACGCAGGCTAGTAGTATAAATCAGGCTGTTGGAATAGACCCCACAATAACAGAGTACCCATAAAGGAAATTGATCACGTATGTATGAGAACAAGTCTCTCAATTCTATGTTCCCTATCAGTGAGGGAAACCAGGGGGAAAGAGGAAAAACAAGGAAAGTGAGTTGAGCTATATTAGAAAGCTGTATCTGTGAAAGGGCCTTTCTGTGTGGAGTTTGCATGTTCTCCCCGTGTCCCCTAGGGTAGGTACCCTCACAAAAAAACATGCAGTAATCCTGGTCTCTAAACTGCCTCCCCCTGGTCAGCCGGGGCGCCTGATGGAGAGCAAAGGAACTGGTTGGAATAACGTATTCCTTCCACGCGCTACGTCCAACTGGCGAAACTCCCCTGCCTGTCAGGTGAAAAGAAGCGGCTTGGACTCTGTCCGCTGCTCTCCCCAGGTTGGCAGAGGGCGTATAGAGCCCAGGATTACATTAGATAATTGACACTGGGTGAAAAAATGGGTTACAAATTTACGGGATGAAAATGTAAATAAAAAATCACACACGTGTGAACTGAGTGGTGCAATTCTCTCTCTCTCTCTCTCTCTCTCTCTCTCTCTCTCTCTCTCTCTCTCTCTCTCTCTCTCTCTCTCTCTCTCTCTCTCTCTCTCTCTCTCTCTCTCTCTCTCTCTCATTAGAGTCACTACCCCTCTCACTGTTTCTGGTGCCCCCTACTGCTATTATTAAGTCACATACTCATGCTCACACAGACAGACACACACACAAACAAACAAACAGGTACGAGGACATTGCAAGCTGGTTGTAGGAGTGGTTGCACCACTCAAAAAAGAAAGCTGGATCTGGATCGGAGTTTCCCCTGCAACAATAGACCAGCAGAGAATGGACCGTCAGTGAGAACAACCGTCTATCTCTCTCTCTCTCTCTCCGAAACTCTCGGGTCCTGTCTGTCTGGAAGCTCATTAGATCATGGCTGACCACTGCGTGAACAGAGGGCACTGTCAGTGGTCAGACATGAGGAATGTGAACACACACGGCCCTGTTTTGTCTCACAGATTCTCTCCCCGACCATCCTCCCCAACGCACGCACACACACACACACACACACACATGCACACATGCATGCATGCACACACACACACACACACACACACACACACACACACACACACACACACACACACACACACACACACACACACACACACACACACACACACACACACACACACACACACACACACACACACACACACACACACACACAGGACACAGCAAACCCCAACATTTTCACCCAAAATAGAAACATCTTCACCTTTGACCATCAAATTGTCACAATCTGTAACATCTTGAAGGTAAAACATGAAAGATGCAGATGGAGGATCAACAACAGTTAACTGGTTTAGCGCGTTGACCGCACATCCACAATATAAAGCAACAGAATCCTAATCTCACATGAGCACTGCCTCACACTTAACACAGCATGTACTGATAGGTCCTGTGGTTACGGCAATTTTGCACAAGACATGACTTTGTAAACAAGCACTGATTAGATGCATTGACTGTATACTGATTGCACTTTGATAATCAGCTCCTTTATGTTCCTCATTATGCACCGTTATGTGTCCACCTTTATGTATCTTGGCTGTTGTTGCAACTAGATTTGCCCCTGCAGGGTCAATACATTCTGATCTAATCTAATCTAAAATGTCACCAGCCCAACTCCATGCAGCTGTATAGCACGTCATGGCATGCATTCTGCCCTCGCGTTCCAGTCGCTCTGCACTATCCTGTCTGGATCATAGGGTCTGGGGGATGGCACAAATATCTTTAAAAGATCCCTCTAGAGCAGGGGTGTCCAAACCTTTTTCAAAGGGGGCCATATTAGAAAATATTAAAACACCCAAGGGCCAACCAACTATATCTCCCGACATAATGTAGCGTCAGACTAGTCTATAACAAAGTCATAATGTAGCGTCAGACTAGTCTATAACAAAGTCATAATGTAGCGTCAGACTAGTCTATAACAAAGTCACATACATGTGCATCGCATTTAAACGATTGTATTTATCTATCATCATCAATATTTCATATCAATGGAGTAACAAAAAGTGTAACTCAGTCTCTCAGCCATATGTCACATTACCAAATGTTACCAGACGAGCAGCGTAAAAATAATAATACAAGGAAGAAGGAACAAGGAACACTGACAAATTATATTCTGGCCCAGGTTAAAAAACTTGAATGTAAAAATGTCCTATACTGTTGGGCGGGGCCGTTCATAATACAATAGACTAGCGTCGCAGTCCCGCCCCCTCGAGAGACCCGGAAAATAAATCCCTGTTCATTTTTCTCATAGACTTTTCAGAAAGTATTTATTTAAAGACGTTTATGCCGTGGACAAAGCCAACTCTTGTCGTGACAAATCATGACAATAAACACAATTTTTGGGCCAAACAAAGAATTAGAAAGTAGAAAAAAACGGCAGGTTACAACACTTTTTTTGTTGTTTTTCTTCTTTGTAATTATTCTTTTGGTCCAAAATATTGTGTTTGTTGTCATGATTTGTCACGACTCGAGTTGGCTTCGTACGGCGTCTTTAAATAAATACTTTTTGAAATGTCTATGAGGAAAAATGCATTGGGAATTATTGGCGTCGTCATGAAAGGGGGCGGGACTGCGTCACTCTATTGAGGTATGAAGCTGCGGGCCGTATGGAATTCATCCCAGCCCTAGAGCAGGGCCGCACTTTGGACACCCCTGCCCTAGAGCAGTGGTCCCCAGGCTAACCAAATGGACCCTTATAGATCTTCAACTCTTAATCTCAATAGATTGGCCTTTTTAAATAGGTTATATATCATGATTTATCGGGAGAAACCAAGCAAGTAGCAGCCTATATGTTAAATCAGACATCAAGCACCCCCACAGCCCAAATGGAATGATTCTCTATTGCAGGGTTCCTCAATTGGCCAAATTATGTCCAGGGTGACATGATGAGTGCCACGAAAATGTTATTTTATTAGTTAGAATAACAAAACATAGTCGACAAATAGTCGACTATAGACAATCGTAGTCTATGTTCTGTATTTGTCGGACAAAGTATAGAGGGCGGAAGTGGTTAAGAACCCCCCCCCCCCCCCCCCCGCTCTGTTTATTACTAATCGAACCCTGACTATTGTGCATCTCCTCCACGTCAGCCTGCCACCACGAGTAGCTGCCCAGTTTCAAAGCCACAGCACAGCCTTTGACTGACTAACTGCAAACATGGATTCTCTGACCTGTGTGTGACTTCAAGGAAACAATGAGCGCGCTTAAGAAGAAGAAGGCGGATTTTTGTGTGCCATGCAGTGCGTCGGCAAAACAAACACCGTGTACTGTGCATCAATCAAACACCTCACAGCCAAACCCTTTCATGATTCCCTTCAGGTAAACAGCAAGCCTTTCCTTTCAGTATGACACAATGCTCTACACCAGTGGTTTTCACCCAGTGGTCCGGGGACCGCCAGTGGGCCTTGAGGGGTTCCATGGCTGGTCCCCAGCTAAATGAACCCTTGTAGATATTTGTATTACTTACAAGAAGTCTACACAATTAGAAAATGTAGAAGAATTGTTATTTTGATCAACATTTGCCTGTTATCTCTCCTAACCCCCGTAACATCAAGACAGCATGGAATTGTGGACAAAATCTTATCCAACGGCAACAAAATATTCCCATAATTCTTTGGTGCACTGCTCCTCCTTGCGGATAGGGGGAGAGCTGTCTTACTGAGACAACATGTAGTCCAGGAAGGAAGTGAGCCCAGTGTCCATGACATCAGAGACAACAGGCTCACTGCTACAATCTAAAATATCTAAAACCACATATTACACACATAAAGACCCCCAGGAAAGTGTTCTAAAGCTTCTAAACGTCATTAACATATATTATTTTGCAAAAAGGGTGAAGTGTCCCTTTAATGCATGTGAGATGTGCTCTGAAGAATACCAGCCAGTGTCTATGTTTTTGCATATTGTATACCGGTAATCAATATTGGTAATAACCTCCAGTGAAATACGGGGCTCTTAATTGTTATTGAAAATGAATTGAACAGTGTCTGCGTGCAGTGTGATTCTGTTGCTTAAAATGTTTGATTGTCCCGAAGAAGGCATTTTTTTTGGTCAAAACGTTGGTCTTTTCAAATAAAGTATTTGCATTGTGACTATACGAGTTGTGTGACCTCTCCTCCTTCATGTTCGTGATTGTATGACAAATACACAACATAACAAAACAACAACTGTACTATATTAATGACGCTCAGTTCATTAGAAGTTTTGCTTCAACTTATATTCATACATGTACTAGGCCTCTGTGCCACGGCCACGGCTAGACTATATGCATCATCTTATTGGTTGGGTGGACAGCAGGAGAAAACGGAAGGTTACATACTGGAAATTCTCAATCAAGGCCAATAAGGGACCACTCAAAGCCCCCTGATGAATGTATCGTTTGTACGGTTTGGTGTAAACATACACCACTATGCAGTGGTCTCTCTGTTGGCTCTCTCTCTCTCTCTCTCTCTCTCTCTCTCTCTCTCTCTCTCTCTCTCTCACACACTCTCTCTCTACACCTCAGGTGAGGCTGAGGGTAAAAAACGCAGACCCCCAGAAAAAAAAAAAAGAAAAAGAAATCAGGAGCTGTTGACCTTGTTGACCAACACCCACCCCTTGTGCTTGTTATTTTTCCTGGCGTGGGAACACACCCCTTGCGAGCACAAATACAGTACACACACATACACACACACACACACATATACCATCTATCTACTTCACTGCCCGGGCTACAGAGTAAACCACTGAAGAAAAGCATTGAAGACCAAAGTCAACATTCGGTGTGCTCAAAGGGGCTGTTTGTCCGCCAACACCCGCCCGCGGTAGCAGCCAGGATTTGGCCTAAGAGAGGTCTTCACTGTACCGTAGACACTGGCCGCTCACTTGAATATCAAGTAACCATCGGGCAAAAGTTAACATTGTCGAAACCGGTCCAAATTATTCAAAAAATATATATATATATTTTGTATTTATGAAATACATTGGGCGCCATTTGCGCCTTTTGACGCCTCCTGGTCCAAATGCCCTCTGCACCGATTAGCCTTTTGACGTCTGTTTTAATATCAATTGATTACGGTTCACAACTGTGTCCTGTACAAGCTCATAACACTCCGGTTCGGGTGTGATAAAGTAAAATAAACAGAAATGAAAATTCCGCTAGGTTATGCTGTCTTCGGGGACGCAGTTTTTAGAATCGTAATATCTTGGATTCTTCTTTTTGGGTCAAAACGAGCTTGATTTGCGGCTCATTTCTCTAAACGATATGATCCTCGATTACAAATGTGGATTAATTTAAATGACAATCTCAGGACGAGTGAAACGGCTTTCAGAAGATTCTTCGCTCTGAGCCACCACCAGATGGCGCTATTGGCGGAAAAAGAGTTTTAACCACCAGACAAATTGTGCTGGGCAAAAGAATATATATTTTCTTTTTGGGGTGGAGACCTTTCCTACACTATATGCCCATTTGATGTATAAAACTGTCTTCTACTGTCAGATCAGCTCTAGAACAGACTGCTGTCTAGTGTCTAGTAATCAAAGCTTCAGAGCACCTGCTGCGCTGCAGTGTTGATTTTGACAGCAAATTCTGATTTTAATTTAGTCATAAACTAAAGTCAACGCGCTGCGACGCGTAGATCTGCAATTTTCAGCATGCAACTAACTAAGTGTAAAATGACTTGTCTTTTACTTATACTGGATCTCTTGTCCAGCGTTGCGCTGCAAGGACAGCCGGTGCAACACTTATGAAATACTTTTATTACCGTAAGCAAGGAAACACTTTGGGTCCATTTATTAATGTATTAATTAAGTAGAGGTGTAATAAGCAGGATAATATGACGCAGCGGTAGACGGTATTGTTGTTTAGAAATAACCCCCTTCAGGATGATTAACTCACTCAGCACCGATACCGATACTGCCTTATCACGCCTCCCGGTCCAAACGCCCTCTGCGCTGAGTTCGCCTTTTGATGCCTCTTTTAATATGAATTGATTACGGTTCACAACTGTGTCCTGCTCATAACACTCCGGTTGCGGTGCGATGAAAAAAAACCCTAGAAAAACGGAAATGAAAATTCCACTGACTTATGCTGTCTCTGGGGACGCAATATTATTTCATGACATTAATTTTCATTTTCTGTGGTCTGGGGTTTTCTCTGTGTGTTCTGAAGCTTTTTGAGCTGCAATGAAAACAGAATCCCTCAACAGTGACATCTGCTGGCAAATTCGTATGTCATAAATGGAATTACCTCACAGTACACAGGCAAATCAGAGCACTTCTTTGAGCCAGAAAACCTCAGACGACAGAAAATTGACCACGGTAAGAGAATTCCGGTCAAAAGTCTGTTAAATTCAGTCCCCGCCCGTCTCACGTTTTGCCATTGACGATGAACGGAGAAATTACGTCAGAATTCCGCTTTTCATGACGTAAATTAAACATCAAAACATTAACCCCATTGACATTGGAGGGAAAGTTTACGTCATATGTAAACGAGCAAATCAGCTAACCAATCACAGGCAACAGGCATTCTAATTGGCCAGTACGAGACGATGCATGATGATGTACGATGATAGATCAAAAGCTATAGATAGTAGATAGCAACCAATGGTATATTCTTCCTTCACCATAATCTCACCTGTCTTTCCCCTCAACTCCTCTGACCTCCCCGTGCATCAGCTTAACACACATACTGTGGTGGCCATTAGGCCACGGAGAACTAATGCTGTTTATCTGTTGGGGCTCAATGGACAGTGAACCGCCACCTGTCCTGTTCCCTTATCACCACACCTGTCCCCTCCGACCTCTCCGAGGTCAACACAATGCCACTGGGATGATGTAAATAAGCTTGTTACACAAGTTTAAGCCCACATAGCACAGTGACATACAGGGGGAAAAATCCCCTTATGCCGCAAGGATGTAGAGATGAAGATATATTGCTGCCACGCATTCACCGATGTTGTGTAACAGTTGTTAGGTTTTGCTGGCTGGTGTCAGGAGACTTGTCTTTTTTTTTTCTGAGCTCAACTGCACCCCAAAAAACAGAACTTTTAACATTCAGGTTTTCTGGCTCAAACAAGTGCTCTGATTTGCCTGTGTACTGTGAGGTAAGAGTCCACAAATTCCATTTATGACATACGAATTTTCCAGCAGATGTCACGGTTGAGGGATTTTGCCTGTTTTCATTGCAGCTCAAAAGGCTTCAGAACACACAAAATGAAAATGAATGTCATGACATTTTAAGTTGTTTGAATGTAAGAACAGTATGCACACGTGGGCATCAGATTTGCTTCTGCTTTATAAGATGTGTCAATATTTCACTCTATGTCTAAAGAAGCAACTCGTTATTTCTATTCTGAGAGCAAAAGGAGAAAAAAAATGAAAATGATTCTACATAATCAACAAACCCTTAAAGTAATGATATATGGCTCAATCTCAACCAAATACACAGATGTACAGTGCATAATGTTTTTTTTTCTTCTCCAGAGTGACATACATAGAGTCTCCCATGCATATAAGGAACATCCCACATTTTCACTTGGCCCCAAATAACACATAACTACATTTTTCCAAGGATTAGAGCCTACTGTACTTTAATAACAAAACGCATCAAGCCCACGCACGCAAAAAATGTACAGATGTATCATTGTACCAAGTCTATTTCGGGGGCTTGAGTGAATAAGCGAACAAAAGCATCCAAGTCTCAGGGAAAACAAGGCCGCTCATGGTGACACAACAGCAGCTGCGTTCACACATATTTCAGAGTGATTGCATTAGCCCTGAGGCTAGCGCCAGACAAAGTGAGCTCCCATAAGTCATTATGGGCCTCACGAGTAGCACTCGCAATCCAGGACAATCGCAGACTGTCTATATTGACTGTTCCTTCAAAGTCACTTGAATTATCATTAAGTACCGCGTTTGTGGAATACCCCACACCAGCATGCACGCACGGATGCACACACGCACGCAGGCACGCACACACACACACACACACACACACACACACACACACACACACACACACACACACACAGCCTCTACATTTGTCATTCAACCAATGCTGAGTTAAAGTGACTTGGAGGCCACAGTGGGCATGCGTCACTCTCAATCACAGAGATGAAGATTCATCTGCGGCTTATGTAGGCCTCTGTGCCACAGCTAGCCTAGCTGTGCATGAGCTTTATATAGAAGGTCTATTCAAAGACATGCATGCCTTCTTTTAAGATGGACAAAAACTTTTTAGACCCTACATGTGCTGAAAGTGAATTACACAATACAGTATAAGTAATCTATAGTATATGTATCAAGTGCAAGTCCAATAAAGGTACAGTGTGCCCTGACCTCTTTCACTAGACAGACAGTATTATACAGTACATGTGACTCTTTTTGATACAGAGACAGTCATGGCTGCAAGACTAACTGTTCAGGAGAATGTTCAACATGTAAATATAAATGTGAAATAAATGCTTAAACATGTAGCTAGGTGTAATGTTAGAGTCCACAGAAGTGAACCTTTCAAGCCTGTTTTCTCAGCTCACTGTTTTCTGCAAGACATTACTCTATAAGTCATATCTCCAAAACTGGTGTGTCAAACTGAACAACCAATATGTAAATTTGAAGCTATGATTCCCTGCTTTCATATTTTACAAAATTCAATGTCAGGCAAGGTGGGTGTATACCAGCCCAGCTGTAGTGCAACAAGTCGGTAACGATGGAAGTTGGAGATCCATGCCCCACCGGCTATGCAATACTCGCTGTACCCATGTCAGAGTACTCGTTCCACCCATCTGTCTGTGTCCCTTTTATGCCCATATATGGAGATTTCTGTATGTGTCTCTCTGTGTCCCTTTATTCCTATATATGGAGTTTGTGATGTCAGAACAGGCCAGTTCATGGAGTTCTGTGTCAGGCATGCCCAAATATGGAGTGTTGTGATTTCAGAACAGGCCAGCTCCATGGACCCTGCATGGCAGGAGCCCTATGTCCAGAGCCATCTGGACATAGGAACGCGTGTGTCGAATTTGAAGTCGGTGGGGCAAACAGTTCTCGAGTTGTGTGTATTACAGCCGTACACACGTACGTACAGATGTAGAGACATTGCATTTATACATAGATATTGACACAATGGTTACAAAACACAAATACAGTAAAATAAAGGAAAGTTGGAATGCTCAATTAATTAACAGACACATTGTTGTTGTTTTTTTTCAACTGAAAACCTCTAAAAGTTTCATAAAGATTACTTCGCTGAAACCAAACCTCATTAATTGCAAATGCTTTTACAGACAGTGTACATATCCCCATGACGGAACACAACGGATATATTTTTTATACAGAACAACAAAGAAATCAAACTACTAGCTCCAGGGTATAAGATCAAGTGCCCGGAGGGTCCAGACAGGTGGCTTTTAGAGTATACTCGGGAGTTGTTTAAAAGCTGGCTAATCCCAGATTAGGACTGACAGGTCGTTTCACTGGATATCCGCGCTGTAATCCCAGCTGCGTTTCTGTTCCTCTCACAATAAGATTTGTTCAACCAACCGTCAAAGAAACACACAATCGGAGGACTTCCTTGAGAAGGTCTGTCAGCGGAGCGCGGCTCAATTATTCACATGCTCTCTTCTAACAGCTGATAAACAACATGTTTTCATCTGAATTATTGACCTGTGTGAATGAATGTGTTATTATGAGTACAGATGGGTTTTAGTGACTCGTACGTAGCGAGAAACATTTGACTTGCTTCTACCTTGACGGCATATAATGTGCCGACAAGCATCATCGTGTTGTGGGGATGCTGTCAGGGTCACAGGAAAAACACAATCTACAATTTACAATGTAGGCATTTAGCAGATGCTCTTAATCCAGAGTGATTTACAGTATGCAAGAACAAAACATAGTAATACGTAAATTCATAAAAATGGTCATCAAGAATCATATTTAAGCTAAAGACCTAACAGTGGAATATCTATATAATGAAACTATGCGTATACACTATAGAGTGATATGTCTACAAATAACTGTGTTTACAATAACTGGAACATAGCACATAACTGGAACTGGAACTACTCTGCCTGGACCTCTTTGTGACTTGAACTGAAAGGTTACAAAGACATATATGTGCTGCTTGTGTCCCATGACCCCTTTGAACATTCGGAAACTATTTTCACTTGCAAGGCATGCAAGCACCTTTGTGTAGCCTACAGTTACTAGTCCTATGGGCAAGGCTAAACCACTTAAAGGTTGTATGACATTCATTTTCAATTATTTTTCTTTTTCTTTTTTCTTTTAGGTTTTATGACCTCAATTACACCCAAAAAACCTGAACTTTGAACATTCAGTGGATTTTCTGTGGTCTGAAGTTTTCTTTGGGGTTTGGAAGCCTTTTGAGCTACAATGAAAACAGGCAAAACAGTGAAAACAGTGACATCTGCTGGCAAATCCCATTGACATATATGGGATTTGCAGGATCTTACATCACAAACTGCCGGCAAATCAGAGCACCTGTTTGAGCCAGAAAACCCCAGATCACAGAAACTCTACTGAATGTTAAAAGTTCATGTTTTTTGGGTGCAATTGAGATTAGAAAAAAAAAAAAAAATAAGAACAATTCCAAAACCTTTTTTTTAATGTCACAATCCCTTTAAGCTCTCTCTCTCTAGGTCGTCCTCAGACGAGCCCTCCATCATTGCTTCCAGTCATCCCGGTTCTCCATATAAGCCACACTTAGACATGTTGTGAGCTTGCAGATCTGTTTTTTATTAAGGGTTTTTTAAGCCATTAAGACCTGAGGGACAATTCTAAAAATATCTTAGAAATCAGTTCTGTTTTTCAGTACAGTTTTCTGAAAAACGTATGTTGCTATCAGTGGTGCTTTTTCATGTCAAGGACGACCATCTCAAAATATGTTGTTCCAGGGGCCCCAAAAAGCAAACTTGAGTATAAGTTTGCTTCTTGGGGGCCCGTGGAACAACATATATGTTCACCAGCCATCTCTTAATTCATGCATTAAAGTAGGAACTTGAAAAGTTGACATTACCGTATGTGTGTATGTTACTTACTATTGCTTTCATTCCATGATATTTGATCCATCATAACAACTTTGTTAACAACTCCTAAAAAGATACTGTGTCAGTTTGTGTCAGTATACATTATACAAACTAACTTAGACGTATACACTTAAATGATACAGTATGCACTATGCACTATACGACAGAATACAGCTTCCATTGACATAATTCAAATACATAGTGGGGGGCGGGCCGGTCATGGCGTGCCACCCCGCGTCCGAAACGGTAGAGAAATGACAGAGTTACCGTGTGGGGGTCCCTCTACTGTACCCTCTACTGTACTGTACTGTACTGTCACTGTACTGTACTGGCACACCCGAAATCATCATATATACAGTTAATATGTGCGTGTGTGTTTGTGTGTGTGTTAGGTTGCGCACAGGTGGTGAAAAAGAAACATGCTGTTTTCGTGCTCAGACCCAGGCAGCCAGCCAGCCACACACATAGCTCCTTAAGGGAGTGGTTGCACCACTCAAAAAGTGTTGCAGACACCATAGCCAAAGACACATACCGTACACACACTGTCAAACCTATATATGTCATTGTCATTGACCGGGGTCCCCCAGGGTTCTGTACTTGGCCCTTCCTTTTTTCCACCTACACTGAATCTCTTCAGGCCAGAATAGGGACAATCTACAGTATAGGCTTCAGGGTGTTGACTACTGCATAGCGGCATCGGCAGTATAGTCCAATCCAATGCACTCTGCTATTGCACTGCCGTGTGCACTTGTCTGACACAGACCCACACATTAATAACAGACTGGAAAAGTCAGTTCCCCTGCAGTCATTTAAGTCTGCCAAACTGTGAAGGCCAGCATACATAGCAGAGGCTCTGACATAGCAGAGAAAGAGGCCCCTGGGGGCCACCATGCAATGGAGACCCCCATCCATGGCCATCGTGCCATGGAGAGAGACCCCCATATTATTCTCCACTCCAGGAGCAGTTGTCGGAGGGTTCCACTAGGCACGTCAGGGTCTCCTGGTATGATGAGCTGTTACAATCCACAACTAATCCTTTCTGTGGAGCGTCCCCCAGTCTGTGTGTCTAGTGTGCGTGCGTGCGTGCGTGCGTGCGTGCGTGCGTGCGTGCGTGCGTGCGTGCGTGCGTGCGTGCGTGCGTGCGTGCGTGCGTGCGTGCGTGCGTGCGTGCGTGCGTGCGTATACATGAATGCAGTGTGAGTGAGTGCATGTATGTTGCTTGTCCCACGGCTATGGGAAAACAGGTTCAGTGATTTGAAACAGTTGTTGGTATCTCAGACAAGCATCTTTTTTTCTTTTCTTTTTTTCCATGACACGTCATCTCAGCACAGAGCTGTGATTGTATAGACGCAATTCAGTGTGTTAGACTGGTGAACAAATCACTTGAACTCTAGTCCCAGACCAAACCCAAGACAATCTGGTCGAGTGAGTAAAAATAACACTGTCCTCTCTCTCTCTTTTATTTTTATGTTTATTTATTTGGGCACATCGATTTACAGTATACACACACATCACACATGTGCTTGTATCATCATTACATTGTAGGTTGCGCACAGGTGGTGCACCACCTTTGTTTTTTTAAGACAGACAAAATATAAATCACCTACATTCAATAAAGCAATTACGAAACAGGCTACACTGTCCTCTCTCAATATAGGTGTGGTACATGCGTTATTGAGGACACGACTTCTCCCGCAGAAGGACATTAGTTTGATTGTGGGATGAATGATGGTCCCATGACACTGTGAACATTAAGGGCTGCATTTTGCGTGTCTTAAGTACCAGGTCTTATTCCCTAACTTGAGTAAACTAAAGACCTGGAGGCGTGATCAATGCTCTTTGGCCACTCAGAATAGCCAAAGTGTGCAGCACACTGCTCTTAAATGTAAAGACAAGTGAGCCTTTGATTGATCGTGGCTGAATCTACCTGCAACACGTCCACTGATAAGACAGTGTAAGCCAGTGTAAGCCAGTGGTTTTCAACCCTTTTCATATCGAGGTCCATTATTTATTGGGCGTTTGAGCCACGGACCACCATTTGATGACATTTAGCCTCTCAGACCCAAAACTAACGAATATTTTGTTGTCGTTTGATAAGATTTTATACACAATTCCATGCTGTATTGATGTTTGTACTATTAGGAGAGATGACAGGCAAACGTTGATCAAAACAACAACTCTTCTACATTCTCTAATTAAAGATCTACTAAGGGTCCATTTGGTTATGAACTCTCCACCATTTAGCTGGGGACCACCCGGCTGGAACCCCCTCAAGGACCACTGGTTGAGAACCACTGTTGAAATCCTAGCCACCTCATCACTTCGCCACCTTGGAAATACCCCACCCTTCTCCAGCCTGTAAATACTCCACCCGCCATGTCGGACGTCGCTTTGCACTCACAGTTAAATTAACACTTGCGGTGTATGACTATATACTCTGGATACATGTACTGTATGTACATGTAAAACTTTAGCCAACACACACACATGCATGCACATACAGTACACACGTACAGCACGCACGCATGGACGCACGCACGCACACACACATAATAGGACTAGAGGGTTCATGAACAATAAACCTATCCACACACATACACACAGCCAGACCTGGCTGAGTTCAGAGGTGTGTGTATGTGTGCGCGCGGACTATAGGAAGCCAATAGTGGCCTTTAGGCATACAAGGTGTCCATTGTCCTTCTAACCAAAGCACAAGGCGAACATACATGAATTGAATGCAGCACAAGACCTCGCTTCAACTCACACAGGCTGTTAATCTAAGCCACTCATAACCCCCTTTGTTTGAAACTAAGACGCCTAAATCAGGGCAAATATTAGACGAAAAAAAGGGGGGAAAGAAATGTGTGTTGACGTCACAGTCACACGCAGTGTTGATTTCGTCGACAAATACTATGACGAAAAATGTTCGTCGACTATTACTTTTTTCACAGACGAAAACTAAATGGAAACTAAATTTAAACTAAGTCATGATGACTAAAACTAAGACAAAATATATTGACAATTTTCGTCAACAAATAAAAACTAGACTAAAATGTTAGGAAGGTACTAGTGGACAAGAGATCCATAGTATAAGTCGTTTTACACTTGGTTGCATGCTGAAAATAGCCGATCAACAAGCTCACAACGCGTGCAACACGTTGTGAACATGTAGAGCTGCTATTTTCAGCAAGTGTAAAATCAGCCATTAGGACGGCATCAACGCCTGCCAAAATACATTTTAGTCGACTAAATCAACTGTAGATAGTAGATTTAGTCGGCTAAAACTACGCTAAACACTAAAACATTCCAGGTGACTAAAATGTGACTAAAACTAAATGAAAACTATTCAAGAGACTATATGACTTAAAACTAAAATCAAAATTTGGCTGTCAAAAGCAACACTTCTCCGGCTGACACCTGTGCGTGAGAGTGAGAGAGCTGCTCCAGGGTACATATAAGTAGCCTCTTGTCTCCCATTTGACACTAACCGTGCCCATGACTGCTCTCCAGCTGTTCTGGGCGCTATCACATTAAACATAATCATATCACAGACTCTGATCTCTCGTGGTATCCAACAGGGGGAAAGGAATGTCACAGTTGCTCGAATGAGGGTGTTTTTTTCCCCCGGTGAATTTTATTTTTTTTTGTCCAGAAAACACTCCTGAACTTGGACCTATTCTCTCTCTATCCATTTGTCCTCATGCTCTCCCTCTTTCCTCCTAGTCTACTTGCCTGAACCCAGCTGGCATTTTGAGTACCCTAACGTTTTACGTTAGAAATGTCGTGTCGTATGGTGTCCTCTCTCTCTCTCTCTCTCTCTCTTCAAAGGAGCTTTATTGTCATGAGAAAACGTAAGTTTACATTGCCAAAGCAAAAATGGAACAAAGCAATTAAGATACAACAATGTATGTACAAATAAGTATTGAATATAACATAGGAATAAAATAAAGGTGTAACCAGAGCTGTGTTACGTTGGGACTTTGCTTGTGAAACTATAAAAAGCATTAATTGTGCATTTTCTGTCAGAGATAGTTGATTTATACTCCATTTATATACTTTGAAAGTTGACAGCATAATTGCATTCACTTAGTATAAAATATTCTCTCTCTCTCTCTCTCTCTCTCTCTCTCTCTATCTGTTCCTATCTCTCCACCTTAATCTGTTCCTCTCTCTCTTTCAACTGATTTTTAGTGTCCTTCTCTTTTTTCCTTTATCAGTGTTTCCCCTTTCACTTATTTTCAATGCATCTCTCCATTTGTCTCGATTACATCCCCCCCCCCCCCCCCCCCCCCTCTCTCTCTCTCTCTCTCTCTCTCTCTCTCTCATTGGCCATGTCTGTCAGTGTGGCAGTGAGGCTGAGCTGGGAGATTGTAAATCACCATTAAGCACTTCATTAGATACGGCTGATTTATTAAAAGCCATGGTTTGCTCCCTTCCAGCCATATATTATACCACAGCCCTGAGACTTACTGTACACCAGGGGTGGGAAACTTTGACGATGGAGAGGGCCACTATAGTTCCACTCACTCCAGAGGACCACTATAGTTCCACTCACTCCAGAGGACCACTATAGTTCCACTCACTCCAGAGGACCACTATAGTTCCACTCACTCCAGAGGACCACTATAGTTCCACTCACTCCAGAGGACCACTATAGTTCCACACTCACTCCAGAGGGCCACTATAGTTCCATTCACTCCAGAGGGCCACTATAGTTCCACTCACTCCAGAGGACCACTATAGTTCCACACTCACTCCAGAGGGCCACTATAGTTCCACTCACTCCAGAGGGCCACTATAGAGCACCGAAGTCTGACGTCACTTTCAGTAGAGGGCGTCTGTCCCCAGGTTCATGTATTTGTTTAGTTGCATTGAAATCCCCATTGAGGCGATTTGAGATCGCCTCATATAACAACTGTGTTTGAAAAATAAACATGTCACCCCGGCCGCTTCACTCATATGCATATGAAGAATCAACTGACTGAGAGAAAACGCTAATGTTACTGCTGCTGAATTAGTTACATTTTCGCTAGAAGCAGACTGTATCATATATGAGTGACTGACTGTTGCAAACGATACAGAGACACCTCCCTGACAATAACGCCGAGACAGCTTGTTTATTTTTGGACCACAACGCTTATAGTAGACGATATTAAGATCACCCCATGTTATTCTCCATAGAGAAATCACTTCCGCGAACCAGGGGAATCGTCGGGATGAGCGAGTTACGTCAGGACTTCGGTGCTCTATAGTTCCACTCACTTCAGAGGACCACTATAGTTCCACTCACTCCAGAGGACCACTATAGTTCCACTCACTCCAGAGGACCACAATAGTTCCACTCACTCCAGAGGACCACTATAGTTCCACACTCACTCCAGAGGGCCACTATAGTTCCATTCACTCCAGAGGGCCACTATAGTTCCACTCACTCCAGAGGACCACTATAGTTCCACACTCACTCCAGAGGGCCACTATAGTTCAACTCACTCCAGAGGACCACTATAGTTCCACTCACTCCAGAGGACCACTATAGTTCCACTCACTCCAGAGGACCACTATAGTTCCACTCACTCCAGAGGACCACTATAGTTCCACTCACTCCAGAGGACCACTATAGTTCCACTCACTCCAGAGGGCCACTATAGTTCCATTCACTCCAGAGGGCCACTATAGTTCCACACTCACTCCAGAGGACCACTATAGTTCCACACTCACTCCAGAGGACCACTATGGTTCCACACTCACTCCAGAGGACCACTATAGTTCCACTCACTCCAGAGGACCACTATAGTTCCACTCACTCCAGAGGACCACTATAGTTCCACTCACTCCAGAGGGCCACTATAGTTCCACTCACTCCAGAGGACCACTATAGTTCCACTCACTCCAGAGGACCACTATAGTTCCACTCACTCCAGAGGACCACTATAGTTCCACACTCACTCCAGAGGGCCACTATAGTTCCATTCACTCCAGAGGGCCACTATAGTTCCACTCACTCCAGAGGACCACTATAGTTCCACACTCACTCCAGAGGGCCACTATAGTTCAACTCACTCCAGAGGACCACTATAGTTCCACTCACTCCAGAGGACCACTATAGTTCCACTCACTCCAGAGGACCACTATAGTTCCACTCACTCCAGAGGACCACTATAGTTCCACTCACTCCAGAGGACCACTATAGTTCCACTCACTCCAGAGGGCCACTATAGTTCCATTCACTCCAGAGGGCCACTATAGTTCCACACTCACTCCAGAGGACCACTATAGTTCCACACTCACTCCAGAGGACCACTATGGTTCCACACTCACTCCAGAGGACCACTATAGTTCCACTCACTCCAGAGGACCACTATAGTTCCACTCACTCCAGAGGACCACTATAGTTCCACTCACTCCAGAGGACCACTATAGTTCCACTCACTCCAGAGGACCACTATAGTTCCATTCACTCCAGAGGACCACTATAGTTCCACTCACTCCAGAGGACCACTATAGTTCCACTCACTCCAGAGGGCCACTATAGTTCCATTCACTCCAGAGGACCACTATAGTTCCACTCACTCCAGAGGGCCACTATAGTTCCACTCACTCCAGAGGACCACTATAGTTCCACTCACTCCAGAGGACCACTATAGTTCCATTCACTCCAGAGGACCACTATAGTTCCACTCACTCCAGAGGACCACTATAGTTCCACTCACTCCAGAGGGCCACTATAGTTCCATTCACTCCAGAGGACCACTATAGTTCCACACTCACTCCAGAGGGCCACTATAGTTCCACACTCACTCCAGAGGGCCACTATAGTTCCACACTCACTCCAGAGGACCACTATGGTTCCACACTCACTATATATATATATATATATATATATATATATATATATATAGTGAGTGTGTGTGTGTGTGTGTGTGTGTGTGTGTGTGTGTGTGTGTGTGTGTGTGTGTGTGTGTGTGTGTGTGTGTGCGTGCGTGTGGCCCCCGGGCCGCCCGTTGTCCATGTATGAAAGTACAGCATGCATGCGGGGACATGAATAGTTGTGATGGGAACCTCAGACGGTTATGTGCAATAATTAATTTAACGGCATCCAGATGATAAACTACCGTTAAGAAGGTCTACTGTACTTAAGTATACTTTTGAGGTATATGTACTTACTTGAGTAATTTCCAATTTCCAATACTTGTACTTCTACTCCACACTCGGCTGCCATTCGAAACTGGCCTCCAACAATAAAGTCTGAGTTCCCCCACCACCCCCTTTACCCCTAACTGTTTTCCGCTTTTTACCTCCTTATAATGACTTTGTTTGAAATGTACCCATTCGGCATACTGTTAATAAATACTTCAATCAATCAATCAAACATGTAACAGGACCGTACGCAGGATGGTAATATCCCGCTACTGCTTTTACTCAAAGGATCAACATGTAAAACTCAGCATGTGGTATTATTACGCCTTGTTATCGCATCATATCAGTGTTTCTTGATGTTGTTTTAAGATTAAAATCTCTCGACGCGTATCTATCGTTGAGTAAGGTACAAATTGGGTATAGGCTATGGCACGGTTTGGCACCACAATCATTTTGTGTGTGTGATCCAGGCTTTGGCATGGAGCCAGGCACCTCGGGGCTGCACACACACACACACACCCCCCCCCACACACACACACACACACACACACACACACACACACACACACACACACCTAGCTAGTGCTGGTTTCACATTCACTACTGTTTATGGATGTCAAAAGTAAAGTGTTATAATTGTATGTTTGCACAGAGCATACTGGTTGCTTTCGAGCATTATTTGTGTGAAAGCAGGAGACACTTCCAACGGTCATTACCAATTCTTCACTCTATAGCGTGTATTACAACTTGCAAGTAGAGATGACTCCATTCATTTATGGACAGACAGCTGTCTGGCTGTCTACCATGTGAGGAAAAAGCCCAAAAAAAACACATATTTTTAATTACCGGATTAAATGACATTAAAGAAAGACAGATTTTTACGTTCTGGCACAGGCGGGGGGTGGAGAATAGAACGGAATCCCACTTTCCTGGCATTAATATGGTTAAATCTCTGTCTCCACACCATTGTGTCCAACTCGGTTTGGTTCACAACATGTCACCTGCTCACTCCTCTGGTTTCCAGTGAACTATGGAACACTTATGGATTACCTACAGCTTAGACAGAAAACTATTATTGTCTTAGTATTATTGTCTCCTATCCCAGGCTTAACCGGGATAGGAGAGAAAATATACAGAGGCAAACACAAAGTGGAGATTTGTCTTTTTGATTTGATTGTAGGAGACAGCACACACTACACACGCACAAGCACACACACGCATGCAAGCACACAGAGTTCTAGCATAAGACTAATTGTCTTTCACACGGAACAACAGCAGAAGATCAGGGGATTGAGCTGCATGGTGACATACAGCCACAGGTCAGCAGCAGGGCATTTTCACTCTCCATGTGTCATCATGAGGACATACTGTAGCTACATGGAGGCCAGTACGTGGTTCTCAAACATTTACATGTCAAGGACCCCAAAATTAGGCCGCAGATCCCCATTTGAAAGGATTTTGTGCTTATGCAGGGCGGGACCTCCATAGGAGACCATTTGAACATTTTGAAAATAGCTAATTTATTAACTCATAAGTAATTTAACTCTGAGGGTGTACAAATTGACCACTCTGGATTTTACAATGTAGGCTTTTCCTGTACTTGTCTGAGAACCATTTAGTTTGTGAAAGGTTTGGCTGTGAAACTAGATCAAACATAGACAGTGAGAATTCACACAACACTTGCTGACACACATGATCTGACACCTCGCACCAATAGTACAAAGGAACGGCCAGGCCAGTACAGCTAGGGCATACAATAATCTTGCTTATTAAGCAATTATTTGACCATGATCATATCATAAAAGTGATCACTTGTGGTCTCACGCTGTGAAGCACTGTATCTATTGTCCCCCCACCCCACCCCCCCCCCTGCCCACGGAGAAGCCACTTCATTAGAGCGTTGTGGGTAATTGCCCCGTGCAGCTAGCCTGCAGTTTGAAGCTAACCAGGAGCGAAAGCCCGTTGCGGCTTTGGCCACAATGGCTTTCATTGGATTAAGTTCGAGCGGGCTTTGTTAAGAGCTGCCACAAATCTAATCAAGGGAGAGACCTAAATTACACTAGCATGTACTTAACCGATCTGATCACTGTAACTGGGAAAGGCCGGTGGCAGGGGCGGGGAGAGGGGAGGGGACGGGACGGGGAGGTCTGACCATGGTATGAATGAAATGGCCAGCAAAAGGTCGTTAGTTTAGTCTTGACTGATGGCAGCTTTTAAAATGAGATGCAGGGTGTTTGTCTTTTCCTTTGCTGTAATGAAACACTGTCATTATGTGGATGCAATGTCATCAGAGTTGCATGTTAATCTCAACTGAGCTACGTCCGACGGGGTCAGCGAGCGGTAACGCGTCCGTGGGCTGAGATGAGAGCATAACATGTAATCAGAGATGAGTGTAAAATGATTGTTAAACATCTGCATTATTTAATTTACAAGAGGTCTACACAATTAGAGAATGTAGAAGAATTGTTATTTTGTTTGCCTGATATCTCTCCTATCAGTGTGTACGGGTACCAACATCAATACAGCATGGAATTGTGGACAAAATCTTATCCAACGCCAACAAATTATTCTTTAGTTTTGGGTCTGAGAGGCTAAATGTCATCAAATGGGTGTCCGTGGCTCAAATGCTCAATAAACAATGGGCCTTGATCAGGGGGGCAGTCAGACAGATATTTCGTGAAGCCACTAAGGAAATCGGGACTTCCTGAAAGTTCATATAATGGCCTGTTGTGGCGCTGTCATTGGGCCCATGTATTTGGGCCCAACTTCATCCTAGACTGTATTACCTTAATAAACATGGTCATGAATACTTTCTGCTTCCAGTCACTAGTTTAAAGTCTCATTTCTCATGTCATAATATTCTTTTTGGAAAATCATGGTCTCATTTATTTAAAAAATGACCATAAAGTCGCGTATGTTCTGAGGGGCGTGGCTACCGTTACAGTCTATTAACGTAGCCTGGGCACCATTTTTTTTCGGTATATGATCCGGGCTGGAGCCGGATGATATGCTTACGTCATGTTGTAGGCAATGGTTTGCCTACAACAAACAGGAAGAACAGGCGGCGACAACTTCCTTTTCCCTCTCAATAAAAGCTCTCGCTTATGAGAGCTTTTATTAAACAATACTACAACATGACGTTACCACATCATCCGGGCCCAGCCCGGATCATACGGACTTTTGAAACAGAGACCAGGCTTTCCTCCGAGGCGGTGGAAAGCCTGGTGAGGCGAGGTTACTATGAACGGGAGCCACCCCCCGTTCAGTCAAAATAAAAACCAACGAAGAGTAAGGGGGGGAAGTCCCGCCTCGTTGTCTGGGCCAGCCAATGGCCAGCTGGGCCAAAACGGATCTAGAAATATGGCGACTTACAGTGCAAGGAATTACAGGCTTCATTTTACGTCCATGTTACGGGAACGCTTTGTCCATATTTTTTACAGTCTATGGCCTTGATATGAAAAGGGTTGAAAAAAACCACTGCTCTATTGGCGATTATCTCCTGTCCAAGTTTACACAGAGTGAGCCACAGAGTCCTGCATTCCAAGTTGCTCTGGATAAGCCAGTTAGCTAAGAGCCTAAAGTGGCATGTAAACGGACTGCATCTTGCTATTAGCAAAAAGATAATGCACTGCTATTGCTTGATGCTGGTGATCCCATTCACGGTACTGAGTGCCGAACTACGAGCTTGAAGATCTGCTATTTTTGGAAAATCGTTCAAATGTGGCGCAAATCTTTGAATATATATTCTTTCAGAGCGAACCTTTTTAACTCAAATCTTTGCTTCTGGGGGGGTCCCTGGAAAAAGGTATTTTCAGATGGGGGTCGGCGGCCAATTACATAATAATCCTTGATATAATCCTTGACATTAAATAGTTTGAGAACCACTTTGAGAACCACTGACAGAAAACTGTCAGGATTTGAAAGACATTTTGTAGAATCTGGTCGTAAATGGATTAAGCTCATTCTGCAGCTGAAAACCACTCTGAATGAGAGTGTCAGCTAAATGGCAAAAATATCAAGTAAAACGTATGTCAACCAACCTTACAGTCTGCCAAATCATGATCGTTAATTTACCTATACTGTAGGACAGGTTAGCCTGGGGTGTCTGGTGGTCCCCTCTGTGTTCACACCAGAGGGGAAGATATCTTCCTACTTCATTTGCATGATTTGTGGTTGCTGGGTCACAT
The DNA here is from genome assembly GCF_964188405.1 of Protomyctophum parallelum. NCBI lineage: Eukaryota > Metazoa > Chordata > Actinopteri > Myctophiformes > Myctophidae > Protomyctophum > Protomyctophum parallelum. The sequence continues at coordinate 13,184,552 of NC_139700.1, forward strand.
TTTGTTCAAGTTCATTTTCCTATTTGCCTATTTATGCAAGTGACTCGAATGCTGTCAATCAGTATAATGTACACTACACATACTATGGAAATGGAAACAGTATACCAAATACTGTAACACTGCAGTTTTAACCCAGCAGTTGTTTGTTTATACGTGAAATGTATAAAGATTGAGCAATATCATATATTCTATTTCTCGACTTAAATGTATATATAATTTTCAGTGAAGCTGTCCAATACGCACTCACGTGTGTGTGTGTGTGTGTGTGTGTGTGTGTGTGTGTGTGTGTGTGTGTGTGTGTGTGTGTGTGTGTGTGTGCGCGTGCGCGCGTGCGTGCGTGCGTGCGTGCGTGCGTGCGTGCGTGCCTGCCTGCCTGCCTGCCTGCCTGTCTGCCTGCCTGCCTGCCTGTCTGTCTGTCTGTATGTAATCGCACCACATGAAAGTGGTGCGATTACACAGGAAATCTTCGTTTCCTGTGCGAACACACTTTGAGAGAGTTCCGTTTCCAATTTACACTCTTAGTTAAATTAACACTGAGGATTTGATTGTAGGACAACAAGCCCCACGGGTGAAACATTTTTAAATTTTTAATTTACCTACATTACAAAGCAGTCCTGAAAAAACAAACCAGTGGAAAGGGTGTTTGCTCCAAGTCCAAAGCAGCAACGTGAGAAAAGCACATTGTTCTAAGTCCAGCGTCCGTGAGGGGATTGATCTAAAGACCAGGTGTGACAACTTCCCCTGAGTTTGACCCTGACCTCGGACCCTGATGAACTCCACGGTTAAAACAGGAAGCAATTAACTAGAATAGTGTCACACTAAAGGTGGCGTTCCTTTGCAGACAGACAGCTCAAAGCAGGAGACAACAGTTGTCGCCATGGGAAGTAAGAAAAGGCAAGTGGACACATTTTTAAGATGATTAACCACATTAACCCTTGCACCGCGATTTTGGGGCGAAGCTGAGTTTGTGAGTTTCTATATCAGCTATTTTTATGTCGTACTGAAAATGATGGCTAGGGCCTGGGCCGTGGCTCAGCGGTCCAGGCACCCTGGCTGGTAGTCCAGTCTGGCAGTGTGCCGCGGGTTCGACTCCTGATCCCGACGGCCTTTACTGCATGTCACCCCCCCATCTCTCTCCCTATTTCCTGTCAGCCTACTTACTGTCTATCCCTCTATAAAAAATATAAAAAATAAAGGCGAAAGCCACAAACATTTAAGAAAATTGCGGCTATAAGGTTAAGTGTGAGTGTGTCAGCATAGCCGGCAGCCCTAATTTGGCCTTTCTATTTCTGTCTTTATGAAGACGGACAACTTTTGACAGGCAAAAGAGAGAGAGTGAAAGTGAGAGACAGGTGAGATTGTATTCCAGGACGGGTGCATGCATGTCAAAGTCCACATGTCTTCACTGTGTCGGGACACACATGCATCAAATAGTTTCACCACCTGTTTTGTTTTGGTTTATAATGCTGTCTCAGCGTGTCACTTTCTGTTTTCCTCATCTCGTGTTTGCTGTTGGAAGGGAGATTCTTTTATAGCCTCCGTTTGATAATGCTGTTTTATCACCACATGCCTCTGTGTTATCATTGTGTAAATAACCTCAGCTAAATACATAAACAGACGGCATTAGGCGGCAGGGTGTGTGTGTGTGTGTGTGTGTGTGTGTGTGTGTGTGTGTGTGCGTGCGTGCATCCGTGCGTGCGTCCGTGCGTGCGTGTGTGCATGTGTGCGATTGCGATTGCATAGGCACACCCTGTGAACAAGCATAGTGAAATGAATGTGTATTGTGTACACAAATATAGATGCAAACACACACACACACACACACACACACACACACACACACACACACACACACACACACACACACACACACACACACACACACACACACACACCCAGCCTACATACACTGAAATCACAAAAGTACACTGCATGATACATTTAGATAGCCTACATACTGTGTATATACGCACCAGCCATAAACATGCACACATGATGCCACACAGGTGACACCCACAGCCACAATACTGCAGAGAGCAAGAACAACCATCTGGTACAACCCACTTTCAAAACAAACATGGGTGAATTCTCCTTCTACAACACGGCCACCCAGGCGTGGAATACCCTCAAATGCAGCAAATCTGATTATCCCTTGATTGCTAACACTCAATAGGCAGCACCTGGAGTCTAAATGAGCAATTAACAGGAGGGACTCTGTGCAGAAAACAAGAAACAAAATACATTGTCCTGCCCCTAGGGGGTTCTAAAACACTGACGCCAGTTGCCCTGGAGGGCTCTATGTAGCCTGGGTTCCAGCCTGCTGCATTCCGCCGATCTGAATTGTCACTTCGCAAATCAGTCTGGAGAGTCTCCTATAGGTGGGACATATGAAGGTTGAAATGGAGCTGAGGCTTCTGATTGGTCTGTGGTGCGGGTTGAGGAAGAACACTAGCTTGACATATTGTATCAATGCGCACTGCAGCCTCTGTCCAGATTGATTTGCGAAGTGACATTTAAGATCGGGGGAACGCAGAAAATCAGGCTGGAACCCAGGCTAGGCTCTATGCACACAAGTCATTTTGGAAAGAACTTGGGCCACCCTACAGTACATCCTCCACAGGTGTTACCGATGATACTAACGAAGGCTCTGTTCCATTCTGGTCAAACAGAGTCAGGGTGCTGCTATTGTGCATGTTATGGAAACACTCTGCTACACCAGTGGGTCTCAACGTGTCCTTGAGTGGGTTCCAAATGGACCCGTGCAGGTGTGTAACTCTGAGAGTGTACAAATGGAACCAATTTGGTTCCATTTGTAAACTCCCAGAGTTATGGGTTTCCTTGAAATTAAAAGGTTTGAGAACCACTGCACACTAAATGGAACAGAGCCTTAATTAGTATCATCGGTAAACACCTGATCGGTGAAGGAATTAAGGAAGCGGCCCGGAAGTATAGGAAGAGTGATTCTGTATAGTTGTCTGTATGTTGCCCCAGTGGAGCAGACAGTGGAGCAGACAGTGGAGCAGACAGTGGAGCAGACAGTGCAGAGTTTGTCCGAGTGGAGCAGACAGTGGAGCAGACAGTGCAAAGTTTGTCCCAGTGGAGCAGACAGTGCAGAGTTTGTCCCAGTGGAGCAGACAGTGGAGCAGACAGTGCAGAGTTTGTCCCAGTGGAGCAGACAGTGGAGCAGACAGTGCAGAGTTTGTCCCAGTGGAGCAGACAGTGCAGAGTTTGTCCCAGTGGAGCAGACAGTGGAGCAGACAGTGCAGAGTTTGTCCCAGTGGCGCAGACAGTGGAGCAGACAGTGCAGAGTTTGTCCCAGTGGCGCAGACAGTGCAGAGTTTGTCCCAGTGGCGCAGACAGTGCAGAGTTTGTCCCAGTGGAGCAGACAGTGCAGAGTTTGTCCCAGTGGAGCAGACAGTGGAGCAGACAGTGCAGAGTTTGTCCCAGTGGCGCAGACAGTGGAGCAGACAGTGCAGAGTTTGTCCCAGTGGCGCAGACAGTGCAGAGTTTGTCCCAGTGGCGCAGACAGTGCAGAGTTTGTCCCAGTGGCGCAGACAGTGCAGAGTTTGTCCCAGTGGAGCAGACAGTGGAGCAGACAGTGCAGAGTTTGTCCCAGTGGAGCAGAGCAGTGGCAGAGCAATAGAATACTTTGTCCAAAGTGTGACAAAAATGTGAATTAGTTGAAGCGGCCTGGCCAAAAACAATATAAAATGGCAAAAAAGGGAAAAAAGAAAGAAAAACACTCTGCGTACATAAAAGTGGTTAAATGTGAAATGATTTCAAATGATCTGCATGTCACCGTGCTATCCTCTTCTCCTCCTCTTTCTCCTCCTCCTCCTCCTCCTCCTCCTCCTCCTCCTCCTCCTCCTCCTCCTCCTCCTCCTCACTCATTCTCTGTCTCTGTCTCTCTCTCTCTCTCTCTCTCTCTCCTGATCATGCCTGTGCATTACCTCATAAGTCGGGGATCTGCTCAAAGCCACTAGCGGTCGCGCAACAGACAAAAGCGCTCATCTCCAGGAAGCCACTACTGCTGCCTGCGGTTTCTCGGAGCGAGAGAAGAGACGGGGGGAAAAAGTGACTCATGAGCCCCACGGCTCCTTTCTTTCTTCTCCGCTCGGGGGATAAACGCAAGGGATGAAACGAAAGAAGGGGAAGATAATATTTAGAGCAGGCCCCATTTCAAGGGCAATAGAAGACAGAGAAAGTGGGGTACGAGCCTGGGTGGTTTTGAGGAGGGGCTGCATGGGGGTTTGGGGGGGGTGTATGAGGGGTCGTCGGTCGTCGGAGGGCCCTCGCGCTACAGGGATTTGCCGTTTAAGTGTGTGTGTGTGTGTGTGTGTGGGGGGGGGGGGTGCTGAACAACTGCTGCTGCTGCTAGTGATACCCCTCCCACACACACACTTACTTTTGAGTCGTTACCAGAAAGAAATAAAAGAAGCCAGCGTGTCTCTCCACAGCCCACCAGCCTCTTCAGAGTAAAACCATATGGGAGTCGGACGAGATGTTGACGAGGCATGATAGTGCAAAAAGCACTCGACATACAGTACAGACAGGCACACGCGGACCACACAAACAAATACATCATAGGCTGCACAAAGACACATGTGAAAATGCTAAATACATGCTTTGGATAAAAAGCGCTATATATAAATGCACCGTTCACCATTTACATGCCATAATACACAGTCAGTACATTCTCACACACACACACACACACACACACACACACACACACACACACACACACACACACACACACACACACACACACACACACACACACACACACACACACACACACACACACACACACACACACACACAGTATGAACTTCCACTCAGAAAACGTAAAGTCCAGACTTTATACCTGGACTAGAATTGAACTCCTTGTCAAAAACAAGGAATGTCTCACATTAAAATGGTGAGACATTGATTTGTGTGGAATTCTAAATCTAATAATTTATCCAAATGTCCTGGGCTGGCCCAAACGTTCCACATAGTGGACACACATCTTGAGGTTACGCACCATGAAGTAACTTAGATGACAGGAAACAACAGTAAATTCTGTTATATTATCTCATTAGAAGGTCCTGATTTGTCTAATGGACGTAATAAAGTGGAGTTAATTTACAAAGGCAGAGTTAAAGAAGGGGGAAAAAAAGGGCACAGCGAACATTGTTAAAGGCCTTTTTTTGGGGGAAGCCAAACAAGCGACCACATAGGGTTCATTAGCTTGTTAGCTCATTAGCTCACCACAAATCAGTCTGATGCTGATTTGGGGCCAAGTGCCTTAGTCACTTTTCTAACTATTTGGAAATGACTGTCATTAGCTTGACCGCATTTAACAACAGAACTTACCGCACCCAAATGGCCAAAGAAGCCACTATACGAAAGAACACCCTTGCTTTTTGAAACAAATAGTTATATTGAGTGCCACTTATTGTCTTAAATAAATTAACTAAGCATTGATGGGAAGACAGAAATGTATCTAATAAGTCTTAAATGTAAGGATAATGGTGTCTTTAATGTTGATGATGCTAATTAGCTTTGGAATAAACAAATCACTACTTAGGAAGTTAGGATCAGTACATCCTCTATGAATGAGCCAGAACAATCTTCATGTTAGATTGTTTATATCATTTACAATCAAAAGGCATCTTAAGTCATTGATACATGTATTCCTCTGCAACGATATCAGCAGGACAAATCATTGCAAACTCAAATGTACAGATTTTCTGATTCGGATTCAGGTTCTAACCAGGCAGCCGATAACTCTCTTTATTACTGTCATCAAAAACATTATTGTATTGTTAAATTACTCTAATTTGTGTGTGTCATATGTGAATAAATAAATACATGTATTATTAATAATTATTATAATAAACTAGAGCGGTGCCCGTGGGGCCTCTACAGTGGTACCACTTGGTCACAGGCCTATGCAGACGTCAGAACAGGCCAGCTGCCTATATGGACCCTGGGCCCTGTCCAGAGGCCTTTTTGCGGCGGTTCTGGACAACTGACGGACGGACGGACAGACAGACAGACAGACGGACGGACGGACGGACGGACGGACGGACGGACGGACGGACGGACGGACGGACGGACGGACGGACGGACGGACGGGCGGGCGGGCGGGCGGGCGGGCGGGCGGGCGGGCGGGCGGGCGGGCGGGCGGGCGGGCGGGCGGGCGGGCTAGATAGATAGATAGATAGATAGATAGATAGATAGATAGATAGATAGATAGATAGATAGATAGATAGATAGATAGATAGATAGATAGATAGATAGATAGATAGATAGCAGAATATGTTGAACAATGTTGTGAAACCTTTTAAAGACTCAAGTTAAAGTCCATTTCAACCTAATGCAAGTATAGGCCCATAAATGACCACTAGCTGTCACGACAGGATTTGTACTCCATGAGGACAGTAATTTTGTTAAGGGTGTCCACCTTTGTCATGTCACCGCTGTGTAATTGCATTTGAAAGGCAATTGCATGTTAAAAGGGACAATAATGCAATTTCAGATTTCCCACTGAGCTTGATAGAATTAAGGGAGTTTAGATGAAATTTAAAACGCTGGTCCTAAGTGGCCCACATTTTGCTTATCATGTCAGAATTCCTTATACTTCAAACAAATTAGTGCTGCTGCAGCAGAAAGAAAGAAGAGGTAAAACCGACGTAAATGACTCTTTGATTTGTTCATTGGATGTTTTCATTGTATTAAAGTGGCTTAATTCCACCGTGACCTGCCATCTATACCACAAGATCAGTGCTGGGCAACAGTGTTGATTTTAGTTTTGGTCATAGTCTCTTGAATAGGTTTAATTTAGTTTTTTAGTCACATTTTAGTCACCTGGAATGTTTTAGTGTTCGTCCAGTTTTTTTTATATTATAAGATTTTAATCTCCAGTTGATTTAGTCGACTAAAATGTATTTTGGCGGGCTTTGATGCATGCGATAGACGATTGGTGGCATTGGTGGCAGACTGACTGGCAGTGCATATTATCACACCCACCTAACCACACACGCACGCACGCACGCACACACACGCACGCATGCACGCACGTTATCTCTCTCTGTTCAAACCATCAAGAGCAATACTCTGGCTTAATTTGGGCTAGTGTTACCTCAAGCACCATTCGACTTCCAGATATGATCTTTATACTACTAGCTCACAGGGAGAAAGAAAAGTCCATTTAAAAAAAAGGCACTAAACTACTGCAGGTCACCCTCCTCCTACACAGCACTGAAAGGTTCCTGGACCGTTGCCTGTTCTGTTCCGAGTTCTTTTTTTTTTTTTAAGACAGGAGGCCTTTCATCAGGCCAGTGAAAGCTTACTATTGAGGAGCGCGTATGGGACAGAATACAGTGGAGGTCTGCACTGCAGCGCTAGCTGCTACGGAATGGACCAGTCAAAAGCCTTCTGTGTTTGTGTGTGTACCGGCGGTACTGGGTGGGAGAGTTGGTGAACCGACACGCACAAAGTCAAGTACAGTTTTGTTAACCTGGACCGTGACAAGTTGACAACGAACGCACGAGCACACGCACGCACGCACGCACGCAACACAATGGCATGTTCTTATGAACACTGAAGGAACAACACCGGAAAATCCATTTTAACAAATTTGTTAACCCATGTTAACTTCTTCTTTTTCATGAACAGGGGAATTACTTTTCATTTACGTCTAATGCATGGTCTGCTACAGCCAACGTATAACTATAGTCTACTATCTTGTTTCAGACGCTGACAAAACATTGACCGACATCTTGAAAGGACTCATAATACACAACTGTCTAGATAAGATAAAAGAAGTGGTGAGAGGGATACTGATAGTGTTGCGTTTACTTGCGCACCAAGAGTAACTTACAGAAATATAGAGAAATATAGTCACTTACAGAAATGTAGAGAAATATAGAGTAACTTACAGAAATATAGAGAAATATAGTCACTTACAGAAATGTAGAGAAATATAGAGTCACTTACAGAAATATAGAGTAACTTACAGAAATATAGAGAAATATAGAGTCACTTACAGAAATGTAGAGAAATATATAGTCACTTACAGAAATGTAGAGAAATATAGAGTAACTTACAGAAATATAGAGAAATATAGTCACTCACAGAAATGCAGAGACTTCAACTCCAACACCCTCTTCTCACTTGTCGATGAGTTTAGAATGCATGAACGGCACCTTAAAAAAAGAAAAGAAAAACAAAAGAAACCATTATGATTTATTGTCGGGATTCTTCTAGTGTGATATAAATATGCGGCATTAGGGTTATATATATACAATTATAGCTCACACACTTTATTACATCGATATCTGGTGAGTACTAAACCATTTTTGAGAAAACAAAGTATTAAATATATTCATTGTGAAATGATCCGCAGCATTGCCCGGCCTATAAACCCACTCCTCCTTTCTGAAGTGCGTGTCAAGGATACAACAGTGCTCCTGTCTGTGAAAAACCCTCTTAACAGGAGGAACAGTAGATGCTCTCACGGGGCTCTTTCGTCGTGCAAACAACCACAAACACATGCAGCCACGCAAACTTCAACAACGCTGAGATGTGAAATGCTTGCACGGTATAGCTTTGAAGTGGAATAAAGTGGTTACGATCCCGTCCTAATACAGTTAGCACTGACTGGCGTCAGCAACGCATAGAGAGAGAGAGCACGTTCTTTCGCTCTCAGAATCCCAATCGGGTTTTGAGAGAAGAGAAGAAAGTAAATGAATTGAAAATAATTTGTTGTATTGGTCGCATCAGGTGGGAAAATCTGCTTTCCTTGGCCATGACTGCTGACCTGGGGTCAGATACACATGCACACACACACACACTGTCACACACGCATAAACACACACACACACACACGCACACGCACACATGCACGCACACGCGCATGTCAAAGGGGTAGAATTGTACATTTGGCTGGCTTAAAGCTTTGAAGGTAACCATGTCCTAAACAGGATATGAGGAGAGGTCGTAATGAAAGAAGCTTCCTCTGTCCCTCTAATGTATACCTAACCGGTACTACCGGTAGTCAGTTGAAGGCTTTAAGAGCTTGTTAAAAACACATTTGTTTCAGAAGCATTTTGTCTCAAGAAGTTTTTTTACCTGACTCACTTTGTGCAGGTCAAAGTTTTGCAGGTCAAATTATTGCTCTTATACGTTTTAACGTATACATTTTAACTAGATGAACCCGACTTTTCTGACTTAACACATTTTGGACGGGAACGCATAGGGCAGCTTTTAACCACTATTAACTATTCATTTAAACTTTAGCTGTTGAAAAATAGCTCATAGTGTGCTATGAGCTTGTAGATCTGCTATTTTTTGAAAAATCGTGAAAATGTGGCACAAATCTTTGAATATATATTCTTTCAGAGCGAACGTTTTTAACTTTATCTTTGCTTCTGGTGGGTTCAGGAACAACATATTTTGAGATTGGGGTCCACGGCCAATTACATATAATTCGCATAATTCTGCACAGAACAACTCAAAACCTGGTGTGGCCCGAAAACTTGTTTTTAGCAATTACAATATACACACTACTGAGAGACCTCTGCACAAAAGCATTCTTTATTTTATTTTTTCCCCCCAGAAATTGCCCTACAAGAGATGGAAGTGGAAAACAAAAAAGATTAACCCACCCAAACAAACCCCCCGAAAAATGAGCAGTTAAACCCTGTGTTCATCTGTAACTCTGAGAGTAAAACCCTGTGTTCATCTGTATCTCTGAGAGTAAAACACTGTGTTCATCTGTAACTCTGAGAGTAAAACCCTGTGTTCATCTGTAACTCTGAGAGTTAAACCCTGTGTTCATCTGTAACTCTGAGAGTTAAACACTGTGTTCATCTGTAACTCTGAGAGTAAAACACTGTGTTCATCTGTAACTCTGAGAGTAAAACACTGTGTTCATCTGTAACTCTGAGAGTAAAACACTGTGTTCATCTGTAACTCTGAGAGTAAAGCACTGTGTTCATCTGTAACTCTGAGAGTAAAACACTGTGTTCATCTGTAACTCTGAGAGTAAAACCCTGTGTTCATCTGTAACTCTGAGAGTAAAACACTGTGTTCATCTGTAACTCTGAGAGTAAAACACTGTGTTCATCTGTAACTCTGAGAGTAAAACACTGTGTTCATCTGTAACTCTGAGAGTAAAACACTGTGTTCATCTGTAACTCTGAGAGTAAACCCTGCATCTGTAACTAAACCTATATGTTTTCATCTGTATCTCTGAGAGAATACAGTACAAATGTAAACTGTCACACTCAGGATGTCACTGTGTAGGAATCCCTTGAGCATCACTCGCACTCCTCGTCTCTCGCTGACCCGTCTGAACACGTTCCAGCTCTCTCTCTCTCTCTCTCTCTCTCTCTGCAGAACCAGTAATTGTCTCCACCAGGCCGCAGCGCTAGGGGTCATCAGTCATCACCATGTTGGCTTGTGGTGGACATATTTGTCAACATTTCTTTTGCCACGGACATACACAATGAGTGGACATTATATTACCAGAAACGCATAAATAGATATCCCTGAATAACAGGTCTGTAACTCTGAGAGTGTTCAAATGGAACCAAACTGACCCGTAAGTGTCCGTTTGGGGACTTTTGCATAGTTGGACTTTTGGTTGGACTTACAGGGGTCCTTGCAAATAAAACATTTGAGAACCACAAGTAATAGTGGACTCCTAATGTGCCATAGTGTCATAATAAATAATTCTGGAGAAAACCTGGAAACTTGACATTCAGTAAGTGGGTATTGTGATAAAAATTAGAACTTTATAATGGTATGTAGAACAGAAAACTTGTTCTGGACAAGACCTTATATAGTCTTTGCCATGGACACATTTGTCCGTGTACGGACATGTTGGTGAGCTTTGTGCCGAAGGCATGGGGAGATTATGTTTTGCACTCTGTCCGTGTGTCCGTGCGTCCGTCTGTCCGTCTGCGTACAGCTAATCTCCGGCACCATTGGCCCGGTCAATGCCAAACTGTGCACACACTCCCTGGATGCCAACGACGAACCTCTGCCACAATTCTTCCACAACTACCTGTTATAGCGCCACCATGAGGCCGATTTCTTGCTAAACTAATTTCTTTATATTACTCGTACAAGTTTTATTGATACATCACGCAAATTGGTATACACTATGTCTACAGTCATGTGATCAATACGAACCTGTCTACTTCCCCATATTCCAGCCCCATTGGCTAAGATTGGCTTACAAAGTTTGCAGGATTGGTCCATTTTGAACACAATGCCTCACAGCGTGTGATTTCCGTGAAAATATGCACACACATTCCGACTAGGCAGAGCAAGAAATGCAACTTAAATGTTTACACCGATCTGTGTACAACGTTGTATGCGCACTATTATGAATACACTGTTACTTCTTATATATTCATTTGTATTGCCGTTATACAACCACCAGACGACAGATTATTGCAATTTTTTATATGAATCCTACACATTTTGTCCAAACATCACAAACGCTATTATCCCGGTGGAGACACTTTTTCTAGTTCCCTCTCCTCTCCTCTCCTCTCCTCTCCTCTCCTCTCCTCTCCTCTCCTCTCCTCTCCTCTCCTCTCCTCTCCTCTCCTCTCCTCTCCTCTCCTCTCCTCTCCTCTCCTCTCCTCTCCTCTCCTCTCCTCTCTCTGTTGTTCTGCCACTCGACAGACACTTCCCTGAATGCCACTCATCTGCAGATGGCTGCACCCTGACACCTGGAGCACGCTGGGTAATCTGGGTAATCAGAGAGACAGACAGCTGGATGTGAGTGAGAGACGCACGCTGACATTCTGTATGGAACAGTAACCCCAGTATATGTATAGTACACATGTACACTATACACATTTCTACACCTGTCCTGTACACACACCTGTACTCATGAACATGAACATGAACTGGTCCATGGATTCCTCTGCCATTGGTGTGTGAATGGGTATGGCACATCGTAAAACACCAGGATAAGTGCTTTGTGTGCGCATGTGCGTGCGTGTGTGCGTGTGTGTGTGCCATGCTGTACACTATAGGTGACAAACTCCCTACACTTGCAGGCCTCTCATTCATGGACAGATCGAACCTCAGTCTCTGCTTGCCCGGGCCATGCAAAAGCATCCATCCATCCATCTTCAACCGCTTATCCATAGTCGGGTCGCGGGGGCAACAGCTCCTCCAGAGAGCTCCAGACTTCCCTCTACAGAGTAACATTAGTAACTTCCTCCTGGGGGATCCCGTGGCGTTCCAAGGCCAGTGTGGAGATGAAATCCCTCCATCTCATCATTGGTCTGCCCCGGGGTCTCCTCCCAGTGGGACGTGCCTCGAGGACCTCCCTAGGGAGACGCCCAAGAGGCATCCTAACCAGATGCCCGAACCACATAAGCAGCGACTCTTCTCCGAGTATCTCTCGCGTGACTTCTCACCCTATCTGTAAGGGATATGCCAGCCACCCGTCGGAGAAAACTCATTTCGGCCGCTTGTATTCGCGACCTAATTCCGCGACCTAATTTTGGTCATGACCCACACCTCATGACCATAGGTGATGCCAAATGCCAAAGCATTGAATTCAGAATTTAGGTTCATACATTTTCGAACACATTTTCCACAGTGGAGGAGATACAATGAAAGGCCTTCTGCTGCCACACGCACACACGCATGCACGCACGCACGCACGCACGCACGCACGCACGCACGCACGCACACACACACGCACACACACACACACACACACACACACACACACACACACACACACACACACACACACAGAGGGAGTAACATCATTGAGTTACTGAAAAGACTGGAGCCCTTCCAGCCTCTGTCAGCCACAGCTGGCCTTGGCCTCACTCGATGACAGGACACACACGCACACGCACGCACATGCGTGTGTGCGCGCGCACACACACACACACACACACACACACACGACAGATATAGACGGTCATATGCAAAGAAATGCAACCATGCAATGCACACATTCTCTCTGGCTATGTGTCTATCTGTCATGCACACGCGCACACACACACGCACACGACTGTACTGTGTACACTGCACTACACAGTACAATTCTCAGTGTCAATCTTATTCAAAATGTTTGTTGGTCCATTACTAAAGTCTCCACGTGAAATTGGAACTAGGGATTTTACTGCGTAGACTTCACAATTACGTACATATACAATATATATATATATATACATATATATAATATTTATTTCTCTACACCTCCCAACCATGCATGCACAATCACACACACACGCACGCACACACATCCAAACAGATTTTTGGATAGCAAGCTGTACAATACATACGTAGGCCTACTGTATATCCTATCACTCTCACTCACTGACCAAAATAGTGAACATACAATACTGTACTGTACTGTAGTGCACTGTACACACACACACACACACACACACACACACACGTGTGCAGGCCTATATAGTGGTATTACAGCTCCTGTCCGGCTCTGACAGAGGAGATGCAGAAGAGAAGGTCAGGCTATAAACTTGTTGCAGCCTCCTCCTCCCTCCTGACAACTGCAGGAAACACTAGCTACCTTTTTGGCCTGGCTCCCTTGCAGCTGTAAAACGGCACATGTTGAACTAACTAACGCTCGCTCGCTCCAGCAGGCAGGCAGGCGGACGGCAGCACGGCCGGAGCACCTGTTTGGACAGAGAGAGCTGGTGGTAGGTGGACTCATATAGCTTGTCTCGAAGGGCCGGGGGGAAACATGCTCCGTTGTTATACGACCTCTCTGCTGCTTGTTGCACAACTGTGTCGCGTTGTGTTTTCTTTCTAGGTCAGTATATAGTTCTCAAACGTGTTCATGAGGTCACTGGACTGACCTCATGCTTCTTTCAATACAGGAGTAGTCCAAAGCGCTTCTTTTCACCTGGGGGGGGAGTTTCCCCGGTTGGACGTAGCGCGTGGAAGGAACATGTTATTCCAACCAGTTCCTTTTGCAACATGCAAACTCCACACAGAAAGGCGCTTTCGCCAACCCCACCTCGGGTATGGGCACTGATGACGCGGAGGAGAGAACACAGCCCCCAGCGCCCACAGCGTCTCCAGCATGAATCAAACCCAGGACCTTCTGTGAGGCGACAGCACTTCCAACTGCGGAACCGTGCCCCCCGTAGGATAGTATTATTTCGAGACACTGACAGCGCAATGTGGTCATTCTTTCCATACTGCAGAACTTGGTGATCTGTGTTATTAAAAATAAATAGCTGTCGTTTTAATGTTAAATACAGATGTACCTCTCGCTACATATTGTAATAGATATATTGTAATAGATATATCCCAAAATGAAACATCTGCAGGGGAAAGAAAGAGAGAAAAAGCAAGACAACTGTGCACACCGCAAGAAGACACTTTATATCCTCTGTGCACACAGCCTGCACCTGCAATGTCACCACGGATGCATTCACGCCCCAAAGACATGAGCAGCCCCAAAATGTGGTCGTCCTCACCGCAGCTGTCTATGCCACTTGTGTGCCATCGCGGAAGGGAGAACAATGGAACTCTATGAAGCCCTGGCGCTCCCCTCAGTGAGCTTAGACTAGGGCTGCATGGAGCTGCAGTGCTGCTGCCACTGTCCATGTCTGCACCGTATGGGAGACCCGCATGGCTCCAGTTCCAACTCTTCATACGGACAATTAAGCCCGAATGGGGGTCAGTTGACCCATAAATGATGAGCTTATGATGAGCACGTGTTGACTCACACAGAGACCTGACTGACTGATTGCTCACTGCTTAGTTTTCTGGGGTTGCTGCTAGTCTCTTACTTACTTTGAGTCAAAGTATAGATGCTCCTCGTATATTACTCAACTAACATTTACTCAACTAAAACGGAATGTTAATTTACTCCAATAAAAAGCAAATACTAAAATTTAAATACTGAAGCATTCAATGAAGGTATGCTTTGAACTCAGTCTCATTTATCGACAATTGCGCCTTTTGGCGCCAATTTTTGTACGTACTGTACCTCCCGGCTCCCTGCCGATAACGCCTTATCACGCCTTTTTTTCAATCAATTGATTACGGTGATCAACTGTGTACAAAGTTGCCTTGAGATGGACTCCAACTGGGAAAAGAAAGAGGGGCAGACCAAAGAACACCTGGTGAAGGACAGTGATGATGGAACTAAAGGAGATGGGTTTTTCTTGGGACGATGCATGAGACAGGATTCAGTGGCAGGTCATCTCTCTCCCTACAGAGAAGACAGACTATGCACACAAAATGAAGTGGAAACTGAGCTACACTTCCTAACCATCTGTCCACTGTATCAGACACACATACTTCCCACACATTACAAATTACAATCACCCACAGAGATTTTGAAAACATGAGTAATGACAACAACAAAAATCCCATATCTGCTGGGCGAAGTAGCCTACAACAATGTGCAAACACAGCAGCAAGATGTGTGAGCTGCTGTGATAGGAGAAGAATATCAAATGGACTAATCATTGTGCGCTATCTGCATCGAGTGATCTTGGTACAAAACATGATAATACATCAAATACATAAAAATCACACTCGTGTGAACTGAGTGGTGCAACTCCCCTCTCCCCTCTCCCCCTGCCTCTCTCTCTCTGTCTCTCTCTCTCTGTAATTAGCAGGCAACAGTGCAACACTATCTCTCTCTCTGTTTCTGGCACAACAGCGCCACTTTTTCCCCTACTGGTACTCTAAACATAGTCACATAGGTTAGGACATAGTCACATAGGTTAGGACGGACATTGCTGTTCCTTGGAGTGGTTGCACCACTCAAAAATAGTCATCAAGAATCATATACGTAAGCTTAAGCTATAAGATAACCTAACAGTGGAATATAATGAAACTATATGCGTAGGTGGAAGATTGGGAGTGAGTCTGCAGATCTGATTGCAATGGGAAGTGCGTTCTATAGTTTTGGAGGCAGAAGGGAGAAGAGTTTGGGACGCGTGGAGCGTTGTCCTCGGCATTGTTAGTGAATGTACTTCCAGCTTCCCTGCACATGAACAGTAAACATTGCCGTTCTGGGGGATTTATTTTATTTTAGAGGGACTGTGCACTGTGTGCAGTAACATGCAGGTTTCAATGCCATGACTTAGAGCTCAGACTTCAACGTTTTCACTTTAACGTTGACACCTCAGTCCAGGCTCAGTAGGATCAACCATAATGATCATGGGTGGGCGAAACACAGCAGCACACCTCCCTTTAACAAGCTGGTAGAACTATAGGAGGGGGATGTTTGCCCCCAAGTGAAACGCTTTTTTGTCCTGCATGGCTGCACAAAGGGCCCGGGTAAACCATTACAGAGGCTTAAGTGACAACACGCATTCTCTGCGAGTCACGGTGAACATGAAATATTGCCCAAGTAAAGGAGTTTGGAGGGGAGGGGAGAACCAGGGCATGCACCGGCACATCGCTCCTTCCCTACCACGCCAGTTGGCTGGCTGGCTGACTGGCTGGCTGGCTAACCCCTTAAGGAGGAGATTACATTGTGCGGTTCGTCATTGTCCCGCGTCTTTCTGAGACAAAGGCTGTTACGTTGTGCAAACAGAGCGCCTTGGAAAAGAAAAAGATATATATAAAGTTGTAAAAACAAGTGGTGAATGTCAAAGGCAGGCAGGCAGGCATACATGAATGGGATCTCTCTCTCTCTCTCTCTCTCTCTTTTTACTTGTCTCTTTTGTTGGGCCAAAGAGGTATGCACAAACACATCACTGCGTGACAGAAAAGAAAATAATTGCAATGAGAGGAGAGGAGAGGAGAGGAGAGGAGAGGAGAGGAGAGGAGAGGAGAGGAGAGGAGAGGTCCTCAGAAAGATCCCAAAACTCAACAATGCACAGCAGGCTTTAAAATAAAGAGCAAAACATATGGTTGTAGATGGCCTACAGTGACGAAGGCGGAGTTTCAACCAAGGAACACTGGGGTCTATTGTCAGAGCAACGTGGCTTTGACCCTTGCTATTGATTTGTTGCATGCTGCGGCAGCCAGTAGCCAGTTAAGGAATCTGTAAAGCTTATTTTATAGCTGCTCTCATTATGTAAAGTCACTCTGGATAAGGAAGTAAGCTCCGCAAAAAAAAGTAATACTACCGACAAGGTAATATATAATTTAGATGTTCATTTCCATCAGAAGCCCATGGATAAATGTTGATTGTTTTTTAATTCGATCGGCCTCCATCCATTTTAATTGTTTCATTCGCTTTCTTTCTTTCTTTCTTTCTTTCTTTCTTTCTTTCTTTCTTTTTTCTCTATAGCTGTGTTCTTTTCCTGCATAAATGTATGCACGACCCTGGGCGGCTGATGTCAGCCCTGTCACTCACGACCCCTGAACAAGACTTCCCCTGTCAGGGCCAATTAACGAGGGGCAACCCCTGCACTCCCTTTTAATTTACAGGGTCGACGCCGGGCATGTAATTAATTGCTGTGTGCATAAATGTAAATGAGTCCACTGGGGGAGACGGGGAGAGAGTGAGAGTGAGGGGAACAGAGAGCGCTGCGCGCCAGAGAGAGAGAACGACAGGCCGTCAGGCCGTGCGCGCTGCACTGCTGCAGCAGGGGAGTAATCTACGAGAGAGGGGAATGATTTAGGGTACGGGGCACAAATCTACCGACCGCCACACTGCAGGAAACACAGAGAAACCAAATGTTAACGGTGGACGCACGCTGCCAGGCCATTGGAATGTTACAATGTTTTTTAGTTTTCTTTTATTTTTAATAATGCAATGTTTACCTTCAAATGTCCTTCATTTATGTTAACCGATTATGGTGTTATTTTCAATAGTAAGCAAGAACTAATGGTAAAAAAAAAAATACAAAAGAAAAAAGAAATATATATATATATATTTTTTTTTTAAATACAAATGCTACAAAAAGGAGGAGCTGTCCTGCTGTTCTAACTGGCTCTTAATGTTCATTTGTCAAACAAAAATATCAATCAATCCCATCAAGCACGGTCAGGACCTGGACGAATTAGTGACGTCTCGATTGGGGCCAGATCAAGACTAGTCAGATCTGTCTTGATCTATCCCAGAATATCACCTGATTTCAACCAACATAAATTCTGCCCACTAAGACGGATTTCCCTAGAGAGAGTCCAGATCTACTTAAGTCATATCATAACTAAAGTCAGATCTGTCCCAGAATAAGCTATATTAATTTCAGCTGGTGAAGACGTCCTGGAAATGACGTAAGGATCATCCCCATATGGGCTGTGATCTGGCCTAGTCCTGAACGTCCTACACTTCACCGGAGGACGTCATCCTAACGTCATCATGACGTCTCACCCATACTCAGTCCACACCAGTTGATTATTCAAATCATAAAAATCTGGACATGCGTATATCTGCAGGCAGTCGACCACGGACATCATATTTAGTCAAACGTTCTACATGACAGGAAAGCACCACCCATACATACAACCAGGAGTTGTGGTAAAACTACTCCATTTATTTTCTTAAGTAAAAGTATATCAATAGCATCATGTAGAAATACTCAAGTCTAGAAATCTAAATGTATAGCCTATACTTGATTAAAAGTAAAAAGGGTTTGGCATCCAAATACCAAAAGTAGAAGCAGTTGTCAATTGTCAATATATTCAGTCTTAGTTTTAGTTATCATAGCTTAGTGTTCATTTAGTTTCCATTTAGTTTTCTCGTCAGTGAAAAAAGGTAGTCGACGAACATCTTTTCGTCATACTACATATACAACACTGCTTTAACACATGCACTTTGTTACATTATTCGACCACTGGAGTTTCCCAACAGCAGAGAGTATGGTGTGAAATCAAAGGTGAAGGGGAACATGTAATCATTTATGGCAGTCACAATAGGGCCAGTCTCATTCATAAATCTCTCTCACAAAAGGGTCGGTGCTTAACACCCTTCACAGCACCGACAAACAGGCAGACACCATTGTTCCCTGAAAGCCGCCACGAAACCAATGCAAGGAAAACACACATGAAGTTAGCGGTCGGTGTGTGGTGCAGTTGTGGCAGTGTTAACACATATGCCCGCAGGCACGCACTATGCACGCACACACTATGCACGCATGCACTATGCACGCACACACACACACACACACACACACACACACTGAGCAGGCCTCTAGCCTATAGCTGCCACAATAGTGTCTTTATGACATAAGCTTCTTTTCACTAGCGCTGTACGAAAAGCAAATGAGATTTTTCCTATAGCATGCCTCCAGCAATAACAATTGACATCACAGGCCCAGACTATGTAGTAGATTTCCCATATTAATGGGGGGGGGGGGGGCTGGGTGGGGGTGGGGGGGGGGGGGACTGGGTTGTGGTACATGGCATAAGCTCCCTGAGAATGAGCAGTATAATGCTGAGCCAGCAAATTATCCTCTCCTACGACATAGGTCACTCCTGCACTCCTAAACACATTCGATTTGTAAAAGAATAAGCAAGAAAACACTTAAGCCCTATATACTTTATCTTACAACAAATAGCAAGAATAATGGATTCCCCCCAGACCCGACATCAACAAATGGCGATCAAGATGGCGCGCTC
Source organism: Protomyctophum parallelum (assembly GCF_964188405.1). Taxonomy (NCBI): domain Eukaryota; kingdom Metazoa; phylum Chordata; class Actinopteri; order Myctophiformes; family Myctophidae; genus Protomyctophum; species Protomyctophum parallelum. The sequence continues at coordinate 13,204,091 of NC_139700.1, forward strand.
CAGTGTTAAACACCAGCTAGCAACCCAATGCTAATGTGAGTAGTGATCTGGACTCGATCGATCATTCAAAAGCACTATAAAGGACCAATTCACGTAGATCACGTAGATCTACAAGATTGGCACTGGGCCAGATTAATCCAAACTAGAAAAAGTGCCCTTCCGGGCACAGGTCTCCACCAGGTTATCCACAGATCCGTGCAGTTAGAGGTAAAAACACTTTTGGGCCAGTTATAGCGCCACCTTGAGGCTGAGTTGAAATTGTTCATGTGCATTTCGTCCTGGGCCTAGTGGGAATGTGGGTGCACAATTTCACGGAAATCACGCGATGTGTTCATGATTTGCAGCATTTTGTTTGAAACTGAGCACTCCTGTGAACTTTGGAAGCCAATCTTAACCAATCAGGATGGAGTCTGATAAATCTGAAAGACCCGTTTCGTTGAATGGCTCTAGAGAGACTGTGTACCAATTTGCGTGATGTTTGGACAAAATCTGTAGGTGTACTGTGCAAAAACTTGTTTTGCACAAAGCGGCCTCCTGGTGGCGCTATAACAGGCCGTTCTGGAAAGTTTGGGGCAGAGGTTCATGGTTGGCATCCAGGGAGTGTGTGTGCAAAATTTGGCATCGACCGGGTTAACGGTGGCTGAGATTAGCTGTTCACGGACGGACGGACGGACGGACGGACACACGGACGGACGGACGGAGTGCAAAACATACTCTCCCCATGCCTTCGGCTGGTGGAGACAATAAAAAAGTAAAACAGCCTGCAGAAGCTATTTTCACTTGATTACTATATCAACTGGGGAAACACTATACTATTAGACACTTAACCCATTTAGAACTGAGACCAGATTCTACAAAATGTCCTCTAAATCATAACAGTTTTCTGACAAAACTCATGTTTCTATGTCAGTGGTTCTCAAACTGTCAAGGACACCGAAAAATGTTGTTTGAGGGATCCCCAGAAGCAAATATATATGAGTTTAAAATGTTATATTCAAAGATTTGTGCCACATTTTCAAGATTGTTCTATATCTCATAGCGCATGAGCTTGTAGATCTGCTATTTTTCAACAGCTGTTCAAGTTCAAAATAATAGTTAAAAGTGGTTCAAAGCTAAAGCGACACAGATGCGTTCCCATCCTAAATGCGTTAAATGTAATTGTACAGACTGAAAGATAATTGGCACACTGAGGTTGACATTTTATTTTGGTTCCGCTGACTACAAGCAAAGACCGATTAGCTGCCTATAGCAGTCTGGTTGTATATGGGTGAGCTAGCTGTTTAGCTGTTCTTAGGCCCGTCATATTTCAGAGTTAAACATGCTTTTTTGTCAGCAGCAGTGCGGGGCCCATGGTGACATGAGGTTAGCATTAACAACCGTGTGAAAAAGCACAACAGGTGGGTGACATGAGGTGCCTGTAATTCTCTTCAGATGGGATACACTGCACATGCACACGCACACGCATGCACGCACACACACACACACACACACACACACACACACACACACACACACCCACACGTAAGATGCAACAGTAGCAGTGGGGTTTTGGTGTGCGTGTGTGTGTGCATGCGTGTGTGCGTGTTTTAACAATTTGTTAAAATAGATTTTCCAGTGTTGTTTCTTCAGTATTTATAAGAACAATGTCATTGTGTTACCTGATGCACGTGTACGTGTGTGCATGCCTGTTGGGTTTTTTATGAATAAAACTATAATAGAAAAAAAAGATATATATAAGCTATATATTATTAATTTTCCCCCAATAATTGTAGCTTGTTTTTTATAGATACAAGCTACAAAAAAGCCCCAAAAAGTAGCTGAGCTACTTGAGTACACAAATATGAATGTATCTCAGCTACGTACGTAGATCAGTTACATGTAGATGAATTTGCCCAACACTTGCATGTGTGAGTGCGTGTGTGCAATCCGTGCATGCGTGCGTGGCATGTTTCTGGTGAGTCCATCAGTTTATATGTCCAACTGTCTGTGTCTGTCTATCTGTCTGTCTGTCTGTCTGTGTGCATGTGAAGGCTATACAGTACAAATGTCAGAGCGCTGGAACGCAGCAATCCGTCATGATGTGTTCCAGGACAGTGTGTTGGATTACCAACACGAAACCTGAGTTGTCACTCAGTCCAGTCAGCTGGTCAGCGAGCAGCCTTACACATTACAGTTATACATTTTAAGCATTTAGCTGACTGCAGGCTGAGCTAATAAATAATATGCTTTATCTGTATATTAATGACCCACAGCAGGTGCCACGGCAGAATATAAGACCAAGGCCCTCAATCACTAATCATTCATTACAGTGTTCTTATCCTAACCACAACACGCAGAGAATTAACCTTTCGTCATCAATCACCAACATAACAATGGTCATGGAAGCGGAGTGGGAGCAACAGCGTTTGTAGGGCGTAAGGCACAACATTTCTGGTATGGGCGAAAGTGAAAGCACTTTTAGAGGTGCGATCTACAGAGGTCCCTCAATATACCATTCCAGTTTGGGGTTGACTTGATGTTTTGTTCATGAAATATATAAGACATAATAGGCCCACTAAATCTGTACACTTATTACAGGCAAACCGTTTGGAATATCAAAACCCTGTTGATAATGCTTGCTCATTATCACAGGACTAGTGAGATCATGCACAGACATCACAGATCATGCACAGCACACCGGTCCTTGGGATGTGCCACAGCCAAAAGGACAAATCATAGCTGCCAATGCCAAAGGTGTATTGCGGACACAGAGAAGAGACCAACGTTTGGGACAGATAACGTCTTCGGGGTCCTAAATATGCCACCTTGAAAAGGTTTTCAGAAAATCTAGTTAGGATGTGGTCTATATAGGGGAGTTGGGCGTGCTGATCCATGCAGCTAAAACGGTTTTGATTGTCCGACCTTCTGTGATTCATGAATTAGAGGCTCAAAATGTAAGTATAAAGCGGGCTGGTATTGCAGCACCACGAGGCCAGTTAGAAAACTAATTGGGGTGTCGTTGTGTCCTCCATGGCCTACTGCAGCATGCACAAAAGCTTTGACACTGATCTGTCCAGCGATATCCAAGATTAGCCACACACACACACGGACGCACACACGGACGCACACGGACTCACACACACGGACGCACATGAGGGTGTGGGTTGGGGGGGGGGGGGGGGGGGGGGTTGGGGGTAATGTCTGAAGAGCCCACCCAATATACCCTATAGCTGTCTGTCATCCTCACTTGTAAGTGGTAACATTATGAGCCACAAGTCGTGCCTCGTCAAAGCCGCGGGGGGGGGGGGGGGGGGGGGGGGTTCTGGTTGGCTGGACACAGGATATGAAACCTTTATTGATCCCTGTTGATTTTGTCGACTAATACTATGGCAAAAAATGTTCGTCGACTACCATTTTTTCACTGACGGAAACTAAATGGAAACTAAAAGGTGTGACACTAAAAACTCAGCTTCAGACAGACAGACAGACAGACAGCTACATGTTGGAGATGGTGTGCTCACCGCTCAAAAACTAGACTAAAATGTTAGGAAGGGACTAGTGGACAAGAGATCCAGTATACGTCATTTTACACTTGGTTGCATGCTGACAATAGCAGATGTACAAGCTCGCAGCGCGTCGCAGCGCGTAACTTGTAGATCGGCTATTTTCAGAAAGTGTCAAATCAGTTATTATGATGGCATCAAGGCCCGCCAAAATATATTTTAGTTGACTAAATAAATGTACAGACAGACACGCTGCTCTGACTACAAACGTCATAAAGCTCATTTGGCTGAGGCATAAATAAAAAAGGCAAAGTGGAGAAAGAAATTGAATAGGGAATTGTACGGTGCTTTGGGCAGCCCTTCAGGTATAGTGACTCATCACACAGTGGATTGTATATTCACTGTTTGTTACTGTGTAAATGCATTGGGGCAGTGGTCCTCAACCAGTGGTCCTTGAGGGGGTTCCAGGTGGTCCCCATGCTAAATGATGGAGAGTTGGTAACCAAATGGACCCTTGAGAGCGTAAAACGAAACCTCAACTCTCAAGAGTTCAATTATTGTAGTTAAAAATCTGCAATACTTAATTTACAAGAAGTCTACACAATTAGAGAATGTAGAATGTATAGCATTGTTATTTATATGGTATACGGTACCACAACATATTCTTTAGTTCTGGGTCTGAGAGGCTAAATGTCATCAAATGGTGGTCCGTGGCTCATAATGCTGACTAAATAATGGTCCTTGACATGAACAGGGTTGAAAACCACTGCATTAGGGAGATCTGGCATCACCAGTAAAGTGAACCATGCTGTGGCCGTGCGAGCTTGGGAACCATGCAACGAGGACCAGTACCGACTCATGTAGTTTGCTAGTATGGGACGGAGGACGGTCTGATTTCAGGCGCCCCAAATTTGGATGTGTATCCTCTCTCTCTCTCCCTCTCAAATATACTTTATTGGCATGACAAGCATTCTGATATTGCAACAGTATTATACATATTCAGAATCAGAACAAATAATAATAAGACAAGGAAAAACAAGCAAACAAGCAAAACATGGATGACATGGATCTCTCCCTCTCTCTCTCTCCACAAGCCTGTACGCCTCACCGCCACCCCATAATGACAACGGGTGCTTGATTAGAGGCTCCTCTCTCTCCGGCCATTGGGAAACCATGGCAACGCCCTGCGTCAAGACGGCTGGCCAGCGACCAATGGGATCATCTGTTTTTTTTGGCGTGGTGGTGGGTGGGGCCACCCTCGCCGAGGGCCTCGCTGCTCGCTGGGCGAACCACAGGGGCTGTTTTGGAAAGCCCTCCCTGCCCTCCACTCCCGTTGCCTCGCCCCGTTCCCTCCCCGAGACCGCCATACCAGTGGAGAGCGGCCGCACGTGGCGGGCTTTAGCGGGAGGGAGACACTTCTTTCATAAAAGAGGAGGCAGAGGACGAGGGGGAGGAGGAGGAGGAGCAGGGCAGGGGAAACACCACAATGTAAAACGGAACATAAAAATCACTGTGTATATATGTTTTGCCCATGCAGTGGATGACTGGATGTCGTTGTGTGCCTGCCTGCCTTACGCATGCCATGCAAACTTCTGAGTGGAGCGTGTGTGTGTGTGCGTGTGCGTGTGCGTGTGTGTGTGTGCGTGTGTGTGTGTTGAAACTAGGAGGACTGTATAGGCTGACTTAGGTTGACCATCAAACTGTTACATGTAAGCCTATGTACTGTGATAACATGGACAAATAATACACTTACATATCGTCATTGACGCAGTCAAAAGGAGGTGTTGCTCTGTCAAACACAAACTGAAACTGAACTCTCTCTGCAGAGCAAGGTGAACCTACTAAATTATAATTAACAGCACAGGTGCCTGTAATGCAGTCTCAATCAGTCCAATCAAAGGCCCGATCTGCACATGCCTGTTGGCAAGGCAGCCTAATATATGGTTGTGTGTGTGTGTGTGTGTGTGAGGGTGTGTGTGTGTGTGTGTGTGTGTGTGTGTGTGTGTGTGTGTGTGTGTGTGTGTGTGTGTGTGTGCGTGCGTGCGTGCGTGAGTGCGTGCGTGCGTGCGTGCGTGCGTGCGTGCGTGCGTGCGGATGCATGTCAGGTGTGTAGCGTGGATTAAAATGTTGCCTGTCTGTGTGTACAGCTGTAATGCACGTAACTCAAGAACTGTTCGCCCCACCGACTTCAAATTCGACACACACGTTCCACACCCCCAGGGAGTGCAGTGCCCAGTGTGTCGAGTCCGTCGGACCCACGGTTGTCCAGAAAAGGCCTCTGCCCGGGCCCTGGATAGGGCCCCTGCCCATGCTCCATATGAAGCTGGCCTGTTCTGACATCAAAACACTCCATATTTAGGGAATGCGTGACACAGAACTCTATAAAGGACACAGAGACAGATACAGAAATTTCCATATATGGGCATAAAAGGGACACAGACAGATGGGTGGAACGGGTACTCTGACACGGGTACAACAGGTGGAGCATGGATCTCCAACTTCCATTGTTACTGAGTCAGTGCACTACAGCCGGGCACCGGTCTAGTTTAAAACAAAGGCAGCTTGGTTGGTGTGATTTTGACACCTTGTCTACAACAGAAATGTGCATGCAGGGTGAGGTGCTGCCGATGTCACTCCGAGGTGAGGTAGAAAGTCTAGTTTTGGGCTTAGATCTGCTATTTTTGCTATACTTTTTGTTTTGTTTAGATTTCTGCCCGACAGTATAGGCCTATATGCAATGTGGCCTGGAGTGAGTGTGGAGTGAGTGGCCCTTTCCATCATCAAAGTTGCCCACCCCTGTACTAGCCAAGTAAGCTCCATGGGCACATCTCCAGTGACACACATACCTGTGTGGTTTTGTCCCATCAACAGACAATACCACACAGGTTGGCAAATATCAACACAGATCTTACCCAGCCCTTTTGTCATGCTTGTCTGTGTCAATCCTTTCTGCTGCATGGGTGTACGATGTCATAAGCTACAGGTTGCGGTGTGTCAAGAGACCGTCTGTTTTGTCATTTGATACGCAGATTTGCATGGCTCCTTTCACCTCCTTGTAGTCAAGGAAGAAAGGCAATATTTCTTCTACCTGTTTGACACAGAGAACTAAGGGAATGAAAGGTGTTCATTTCCATGTATCCTTCTGTTTTGGTCGAAGGGTTACGGCTGGGCAATATACCACAATATTTTGTACCTCAATATACAGTAGATATTGTTTATTGTGGCGATAGTATACATTTTCTTTTTAACTTTTCTAAATATTTTCTACACATTTTCTACAAGCTCACAAACAAACATTTATGTTATGACATTATGATATCCAAAATCCCAGTCGACATCTATAGTCTGTCTCGTATTGCAATATAATATCACCACGAAGAGTGTTCATATTTTCCTCCCCGAGATATGAATTATGTCCACTCCATTATATCTTGCATTGTTCCTTCACTCTAGGTCCCTGTGCTACAGCCTTCAATACCATATATCACCAAGTAAAATTTAAATAGAGTTAACACTAAATCATGAATATCACAAAACAAATTAAGCCTGCTTTTTTTGCAATCTTTGATACATTTAGCAACAGCAAACAAAACAGCAACAACGTGAAAGGAAGTGAGATATGTCTGTCATCAAGTAAAATTTCAATAGATTTATAACATGATTAGAATAATTGAATTAACACTGAATCATGAATATCACTTAAGATGAATGTTTGTTTTTTTGCAATCTTTGATTCATTTAGCAACAGCAAACAAAACAGCAATAACGTGAAAGGAAGTGAGATAGAGAGCAGACAGACAGAGTGCAATAAGTGCAGACATTTGTATGGGTATGAGGATGGAAAACATTGACTTTCAAAGAGTGCCATGAGCACATGTATGTATACGTCTGACACACAGTACTCACGGGAACAGTAACACCCCACATTTGCAGCAATGCACTGGACAGTAAAGTACAACGGACTTGGAGAAAGGGGGAGAGAGAAATAGAGAGAGGGGGGTATATAGGAAGAAGAGGCAGGGAGGAAGCAACAGTATAACTCCTGGACATGCAGGCTTGCTCGCAAGTCAGTTCCCTTCCTCTGTAAAATCATCAGGTTTAGAGCTAATAGCCAAAGCATCTGCTGCATGCGCCTACTGTTGCTGCTGTTACTGCTGCTACTGCAGCTGCTACTTGGAGCACCAAAAATTGCCGATCTACAAGATCAGAACGTGTCGCAGTGCGACACGTTTTGAGCTTGTAGATTGGGTATGTGTGGTTGCTCATGGGGCGTCAGTCACTGCTGACTGACAGGCAGGGCGGCAATGCACATGCAAGCACAAGTGTCAGTCACCTGGTCAGCCCACTCATGTCAGCAATACCCTCAAAAGTCTGCTTCTCCGCTTGGAGGCTCGGACCCCAGAGAGAACGCGACCGACCGCAGCACTTTTATATACCGATCCAATTTATGTGAAATCACGAGTGTCGATTTGGACTCTGGATTTTACTGTGCATCAGCGCCAGCAGAGAGACTTAAATCTTGGGGGAGAATTCTCCCAGAGCTCGTCTATGTTAACATGCCTACTACTCTTTTTCTACTTTTTTTTTACGATGATTCCATCTCTTAAAAGCACACCAATAAAGTTCTGTCAATGGGACTTCCAGACGGGTAGTATGGCAGTGGATAGAAACAGTGATGCTTAATCTATTTTACATGCAACACATGAGGATTTGTTACTTAGATGGATTTCTTTATTTCTTTATTTATTTTTTTACTCTTGAGGACTCCGCAGGGCGAGTATTCTTCTCTTATCTTAACCCTAGAACACTATAGTTACACCATTTACACCAATGTAAAATATTCCATAAAAACTCATCCAAATATATTGAAGTAGGCCTACATACAGCAATAAATGGTAACTTGAGCTACTCTCTTTAATATTTAATCATGACTTTTCCCCAAAACAAAAAAATTGATATCATGGGGGGCCCTATCATATGTGCATATAATTTTCAAAATATTACAAAAAAAAGAAATGGAGCTGGGAACGTCTCTTTTGGTCCACCCATTCCTGGGACATAAAAAAGTCCATTGTGGGTGTATGGGATTTTTTCTCTATCACACTATCACTAAACACGGGTGAACTTCACCGGAACAAATGCCTGTAGAAAAAAACAGGGATGTGGGCAGGGAAACAAAACTGAGCAGCAACATTATGGAAATTACAAAAATATAATCGTGTTTAGTGTTCTAGGGTTATAGAAATTGTAGTCGATCCTTTCTCACCATCTAAGCTCACTGGTCTATTCCTGTCTCAATGTAGCATTGTGTGAGAGAGAGGAGGGCTTGGAAAACAATGGACAGTGTTGATATTTATATCTGTATATTCATTAATCCTGCATTTCCCATGGCTCAGTCTACTAAATACAGTGGAAGAGAACATTGTAGAAGTCCAATCCACTCATTTAACCTGTAGCATTTACCCTGCATGTGTCATTAGTACAGCGGATGATTCAAGTGTCTGTTTCTTTTTTTAGTTTTCAGATTTTTCTATATCAGTGGTTTTCAAATGTCATGTCAAGGATAAAAATGATATACAGTATATGTAGGTTTCAGGGACCTCCCAGAAGCAAAGATTTCAGTTAAAAACGTTCACTGTGGCCCAGGCCGTAGCGTAACGGTCTGGGCACCGGACTGGTGATCCAGTCGCGGTGTGCCGCGGGTTCGACTCCCGGACCCGACACGGCCTTTACCGCATGTCATCCCCCCATCTCTCTCCCGTTTCCTGTCAGCCTACTTTCTATCCCTTAAAAAACCAATAAAGGCGTAAGCCGCAAAAAAATATCTTAAAAAAAAAAAAAAAAAACGTTCACTGTGAAAGAATATATTCAAAGATCTGCGCACGTTTTCACAATTTAAAAAGAATAGCAGATCTACAAGATCGGCACGCGTAGCACGGCACCAAGTGCCCCGCTACGAGCTTGTACTTGTACATATGTTATTTTTCAACAGCTAAAGTCAAAGTCATTATGGCGGCATCAAGGCCCGTTAAAATACATTTTAGTCGACTAAATCAACTGTAGATTTAGTCATGATATTTAGTCAACTAAAACTACGCTAAACACTAAAACATTCCAGGTTACAAAAATGTGACTCAAACTAAATTAAAATTTGCTGTCAAAATCAACACTGCAACATTGTCTTCTATAGTAGACAGAAGATGTGATCTTCTAAGTTGAATCAGCCATCCGTGTCTATAAATGCACCACGTCTCGTTTGCCACACAGCGTTCCACGCCCACACAGAGAGTGCAGTGCCCATGAGTGTCGAGTCGGTCGGACCCACAGTTGTCCAGAACTGAACTGGGTCCATATATGGAGCTGGCCTGACATCATTCTGACATCTGCATAGACTCCATATTTGGGCATGCCTGACAAAGAACTCCATATCTGGGCATAAAAGCGACACAGTCATAATAACTGGATGGGACATGCATTTCCAACTTGCATCGTTCCAAGTAGGCCAGTGACCAACTGGCACCACTCAAGAGGCTCTGGACAGGGCCAAAATTAGACTATTGATCTCCATGTATGGAGCTGGCCTGTTATGACATCACAATGAGGTTCTGACATCTGCATAGACTCCACATTTGGGCCTGCCTGATAAAGAACTTCCATATATGGGCATAAAAGGGACACAGACATAACTATAACTGCACTCTGTCGAGTGTCTAGTAAGCAGAGCGCGCAAGTACTGTCGATCCACTACAAACTGTCAAATCTCAGCTTCTCTGTGAAAGAACGTTTGAAATATTGAATTATTAGGTTTAGCTATTTGCTACATTCAGTAGTATGGTAAGAGATGGCTTTCGATGGTGACGTATATGTCGATCAGTGTCGGGTGGAGTAAAGGAAATGCCTCTATGTATGTATATGTAATTTGTAAGTTGATTAGCGGTATACTGTGGTTACTTCGCGTATGTGTATGTATCGTAGCAGCATATGACGTCAGGGTATAACTGGTATAACTAGCTCTCAATGATGACGTAATAAAGATGTGGATTAAAGGACCCAATGCCAGGGTGTAATTGGTTTTCGATGGTGACGTAATGACGATATGTTTTAGTGTCGGGAGGATTAAAGGTAATGCCCCTATGTATACATGTATGTGATCTGACACCACTGCCATATCAGGCACAAGTAGTCAATAGTCATGCGTCATACGCTGGCACGGCACATACGCATCAAACGGCGAGCGACATGGACGAAAACTATTACTTGCGCGCTCTGCTTGCGCAAGTAATAACTGGGTGGGGCATGCAATTCCAACTTGTATCGTTCCACGTAGGCCAGTGCCCAACAGGCACCGCTCTAGTTGACTCATAAACTGGGCATAGGAGGGGCCATCTAGCGCCCCTCAAAACAAATGAATGAGTGCCCGAGGCTATACTTACTTATTGGCACTTAATGACACCTCTACCTGAACTTTCCTCCATGTTCCATTTGAAGGCAATGGCAGAGTGATATTCCTGCTTGCCATGCTGCTGTTTTTAAAACCTCATCCTCTGTTTGTTTAATGTAATCTAGCTGGAGATGTTTAGCCTTCTCTCTCTCCCTCTATCTCTATCTCTCTCTCTCTCTCTCTCTCTCTCTCTCTGACGGGGGCCAAATGCACGCTCGTGTTGATCCTGCAACAGGGCGTCTGTCAAGCCGTCTTGTGTAAACCGTGCATTTATAAACCTTGCTCAATCCTTTTGCAGGTACATAATAGCCATTGTAAAGGTCAGCGTCAGCATGTAAGATAGCACGGCACTCCCTCCCTTATGAAAACACAACAAGAGGGTGGGGGGGGGGGGGGAGAGAGAGAGAGAGAAAGTAACAGAGCACAAAAGAAGAGAAAAGAAAAGGAGATGTACAGTAAAGGGGTAGGAAAGGATGGAGGTGAGTCAACACGAAACAAAACAATCTATTTCTCTCTCTCTCTCTCTCCATATCTCTATTTCTCTCTATGTCTATTTCTCTCTCTATCTCTCTCTCTCTCTCTCTGACAGATGCAGAAACTCACATAAGCCTGAAGAGTGCACGCATATACTGTAGGAGGTAAAGTGTGTTGTATATTACATTACATAGAAATAAATAATCACAGGAATACCCAAATGCACTGCATGTTGCACAACTGTGTGTGCGGTGCACAGCACACAAAACGCACACACACAATGTAGGCCTATATAACACATAACATGCTGCCACACCAACACCCACACACACATAATACACTCCTGTAGAGCCTTATCAGTTATCAAACTAAAGAGTTGAAAGCCTATATAACCTCAAAACATAGAACAGAACATATAAATGGCATACTAACATTCTGTCCACAAAAAACTGTTGCTCTCTTCCACACTCTTCCATGCACACTCACACACACGTGCGCACCCTCACATGTGCACACACACACACACACACACACACATGGACACACACACACACACACACTACGCCTCGCGGCCACTCGTAATTTATAGATACACGCGTACGCCCGCGCACCTCAACTTTCATTGTGGTTGAGAAACTCGCCAGCATCTAGCAGTAGTGTGTGTGTGTGTGTGTGTGTGTGTGTGTGTGTGTGTGTGTGTGTGTGTGTGTGTGTGTGTGTGTGTGTGTGTGTGTGTGTGTGTGTGTGTGTGTGTGTGTGTGTGTGTGTGCGTGCGTGTGCGTGTGTGTGAGTGAGTGCTGCATTCGACATGCAGGGCCCCAACCTTTTCTTCTTCGGCAGCAAGACTGCAATTTGGGTGTGCCGTTTGGGCCGCAGATAAGTATAGGCTGGCTAATATGCACTTATAGGACCCAGTGGGGAAAATACTTAGGCCTAAATGTTTAATTTGTGTTTGTACAACACATGTCCAATTTGGGGGATTCATGGTGTCTTTTTCAAAGCGCCCGACAACAAACAATTAGGACTCTCCCAATCGACCACATGCAGGCTTAAAATGTCCGTTGCATGGTTTTCCTCAGGTGAACCGGCATCTTAGGTAAAAAAAAACATGTGGACTTAGTTTAATATGAGCCCCGCTGTTATGGAAATGTCCAGGGATAATTAACCTAACAAAGGAGCCGCTGATGCCAAAACTCAAGATAGCGGTCTCCCCCAATTTTTTATATATATATATTGTTGCACATTTTTGGCAAATGTTCCCCCCAGATAGGGATGCTGCAACCAGTGGTCCGGGGACCACCAGTGGTCCTTGAGGGGGTTCCAGGTGGTCCCCAGCTAAATGATGGAGAGTTGGTACCAAATGGACCCTTTTCCTCTTGAAAAGATATATTTATCTATCCTAAATAGAATTCTGTCCGTTAAAATCTAATATAGGCCTATTTATTTTTGATGAGCAACATTGAATATAGTGTCTAGGTGTATATCCTCAAGTGAATGTTTAGAGCATTGAACGTCTTTTCTCATGTCCTCTTTCCTCTCTCTGCTGTCAGCCTGGCATGCATCCTTCATTCCTGGCCACCTTAACTCTCTCTCCATATATGCGCAGATTTAAAGAAATTTACAACATAGCCTACTTACAATATAGGCTATCTATATTCCTATAGCCTAATCCAATTAGTCTATACTGATGGTTTACTTTTTGTTTGTTTAAAATCTGTGTTGGTGGAGTAGGCAAACCACTATTAAATTGGACTATACAATAAATTGACCGATTCATAACTGCATTTCAAGTAAGCATAAAGGAAAAATGCAATTTAATTTAACTATTTGTGGAGGAAAAGAAAATAATAATAATAATAATAAGGGTAATAATATAATAATAATAATAATAATAATAATAATAATAATAATAATAATACACCTCATTATAATGATTGATTGTATTATTCCCTTCCCAAAAGCCTATATATTAGATTAGATATAGGCACGTTCTTGGAGCTGTTTTCAGAAATTAAACTTGCATGGCACACTGAAAAACGAACCTCGGAGTCGGAACCGCGCGGACAAAAATAAAAAGTCCAAGTACAATAACCCCAGCCCCCGCGCGCGCGCACGCACGCACACACACACACACACACACACACACACACACACACACACACACACACACACACACACACACACACACACACACACACACACACACACACACACACACACACACACACACACACACACACACACACACACACACACACACACACACTGACACACACACAACTCCGTCCAGCGCAGCCGAGGGGCGAGCGAGCAAACAAGGCTATAACTCCCGTGCCGGGACAATGTGCTGAACTGGCAGCCCTTCTACTATATATAAGTGTGCCATTTAGGACAGACAGCGGGACAGAGGCTCTCTCTCTCTCTCTCTCTCTCTCTCTCTCTCTCTCTCTCTCTCTCTCTCTCTCTCTCTCTCCCTCCCTCTCTTCTCTCTCTCTCTCTCTCTCTCTCTCTCTCTCTCTCTCTAATGCCACTTTACCTTATGTGGGATGGGAACGTCTTCAAGCCACACGGCACCTGCTCTGTGAAAAACAAAATGCCATAGCTACAAGATCCGGCTCCCAACACACACACACGCACACACACACACACACACACACACACACACACACACACACACACACACACACACACACACACGGTCCCCTCGATGGTCGGGGTAAGCTTTCCCTTTCAGCTGATGAAAAACAATCCGACTTTAGAGGAGGACCCCGCATGTGTCACCCCACCATTCCTCCGGATTGTTTCTCGTACAAGAAGACAGCATATCTTTACATGCGAGATGTTTATAGGCCTATATGCTCAGTGAATTGCCACAGGAGTCCCGAAAAACAACTAAGTTGTTAATAAAGGATCTCAATTGATTCTCAATGTGTCACTTTAGAGTAGACTATAGGATCGGGTGCTTAGAGTATAGCCTTATATACATGGAACCTGACAGTGACACTATCAAGATTCAAAACGGTTATCGTATAAGTATTGTGAATAATATTATGATTGTTAAATGTGATTGATTCGTGCAATTGAGAAAGGGAGAGATAAGACTAAAGAGCGTCATTCTTTTAACACTTGGTAGTTGGTCCCTATAATAAATTTGACCAATCAATGCAGCTATATTATCCGGATACGTTTTTATTTATGTTTTTGTGTGTGTGTGTGTGTGTGTGTGTGTGTGTGTGTGTGTGTGTGTGTGTGTGTGTGTGTGTGTGTGTGTGTGTGTGTGTGTGTGTGTGTGTGTGTGTGTGTGTGTGTGTGTGTGTGTGTGTGTGTGTAGGCTAGTAGTAGACCACTGTCAAAGTCCTTCTTATCGCCTTGCGCGCATTGCTGCAGTGAACGCGTTATCTGAGACAGCCTAATGTCTAAATGTGAAGGGAACACCCTATAGTCATTACCTATCTGCCTTTAGCAGAGATCGAGGGGCCATATGCACCGTGCAGCGCCTTGTCCTCTTTTACCCTGTCAGAGTCAGAGTCAGAGTCATCATAGTCGTGCCAAATGATCTCTTGACATCAGCCCATGAGTTTTAGTGTCCCCCCGCCGTGTGAAAAGCTTGTGTCCGACCGCGGGCCGGCCGGACACAAGCTTTCCACACGTTAGGGGGGGGGGGGGCACAAAAACTTCTGCATGTGGAAATGCAAGCGTGGTATGTCTGCATTTTAACGGAGATGGAACAAGTTACCGTAAGCACGAGTTTGCCCACTTCCAAAGAAATACCAGTTATTCACATAATCGGCTTTTAAACCGTAGGTATACAGCTATATGTATAGCATACACACAGCCTATATGACATGCTTATATTGTTTGCTGCCTGCAATTATAGCCTATACTGAATGTAAGAAGTGCACGGAGATCCAGTTGACACATCTAGCGCTCAACTTGTGCGCAAAAGCGCACAATGTACCATGACTATACAAAGTAATGAAAACTTAATATTATTGCGGTCTTTGCGCTTCACGTCTCCGACGACGATCCATTAAAACAACAACCAGCATACAACTAAAAACAACAACAGATCGACATCGCATCAAGAAGGTCCTCTCATCATGACATCAAGAAAGAAAGAAAGAAAGAGAGAGAGATTCTTAGAAAGAAAGAAAAAAAGAAAGAAAGAAAGAAAGAAAGAAAGAAAGAAAGAAAGAAAGAAAGAAAGAAAGAAAGAAAGAAAGAAAGAAAGAAAGAAAGAAAGAAAGAAAGAAAGAACTTACAATCAGAAGCGCCGTCAATTCTTCTCGCCGCGATGCAGGGACCAACAGTAAATGTCTTGTTTTCCCCCTTCGGTATTGTCTCCAAATGGATCCGTTTTAAGACTCCAGTCTATTTTAATTTATGACTCACGCATTCTTGTAGGGTCAGTCGCAGTGACCCCGGAGGGGAAAGTTAACTTGCACGGGGAGTGTAGAGCAGTATCTCGTCTCTCTCTTGGTATAAGCCTATACTTCTTGGCCACAGCGTAAGTAGAGAAATCCACTATTTCCAGTCGACTCGCGAAAACGACATCACGCATGACACACTGGCATCATTTTTGAGGAAGAGACTCTAAAAAAAACGCACGCGGCAATCCCTGCGCCGCTCCTCCGAGCTCCACAGGCATTCATCCCTTCCCGTCCCGTGTAGGCTAGTGTTGTTGAGTGGTGACTGGGGTTCAGTTGGTGCGCCGAGGCGAGCAGAGCACATCAGAGAGAGGGCTGTTACACCGCGGTGTGGCAGACCATGAAACTGCTGCTTATTGGTGCGCTCACACACAGAGGCGCTCCATAATATGCATCCTTTAGTTTAAACTCTTTTCATATCGAGGTGGTAGGTCACGTAGGTGGTCCATTATTTATTCGGGATTTGAGCCTGCACGGACCTCCATTTGATAACATTTTGCCTCAATTTATGTGTTGGATAAAATGTTGTCCACATGCCATGCTGTATTGATGTTGGTAGGAGAGACAACAGGCAAACGTTGATCAAAATAACAATTCTTCTACATTCTCTAATTGTGTAACTATGTAAATTAAGTAATACAGATAAAATACATTAGAGTGTCGAATGAAACCAAATGGACCCGCTAATAAGGGTCCGATTGGTTTCATTTTTTTCATTTTTTCAGATGGGGGTCGGCGGCCAATTACATATATTTTTTGGGGTCCTTGACATGAAATAGTTATAGAACCACTGATATAGAAACATGGTTTTAGTAGACATTTGTATAGAATCTGGTCTCAGGTCTAACTGGGTTTAATCAATCAGTCAATCAACCAACCAATCAGTACTCTACCGTCCACAGCCTATAATGTGATGATCCAATTTAGGCCTTTTTCTACCTGGCTGGAACTGAAGTGAAAATGACTCATGTTCTATTTACTGTAGGCTAGTTCATGCAGTGCTGACTGCACGTTCAGTTGGTTGGTTGCAACTTTAGAGGAGACAGAAAGATGAAAATAAAAGAGCACCATCATCAACAGCCTATTCTCTCAAGTAGTCCATGTTATGGTGACAGTTCTTACCTTACCTGCATGGATCCAGTTAATTGTCACCTTGCCGTGAGAAGCAGGTCTATTGATTCACTAGAACAGCTTCACTCATGCATGATCGGCGGTGAATAAAAACAAGAAGTCATCAGCTTTCAACCGAGCGTGTAAATCAAAACCATGCAGTGCACGCCATGCAGTTAAACCATTTTGATAGTTTCCCCTCGTGAGTTTGAAATTAGGACTTTAATAGGCCTGCCCTCAGTTGGTTCCCTGAGATGTAACTGTCAGTCTCTCTTGGTCTTAGACAATCAAAAACAACTCAAGCATTTCCTCCCGTCTTGCTTTTAGAAGGTAATAGTAGTTTGGACTGCGTGCATGATGGGACAGTGGGACCCCACCCCGACACAATCGCTCTCTCTCTCTCTCTCTCTCTCTCTCTCTCTCTCTCTCTCTCTCTCTCCAATTTTCAATCCAAAGGAGCTTTATTGGCATGACGCATAAGAAAACATACGTTTACATTTACATTGCCAAAGCAAAAGTGGAACAACAATCTCTCTCTCTCTCTCTCTCTCTCTCTCTCTCTCAAATGGAATGCGTAAAATGGAAACGCAATATTACAACCACTTAAGGAATTCTCTAGTAGGCTATTTGTGCAGAGCTAAGAGCTAAATCCGCAGCGATTAACCAAATGAAGAAAAATGCAATGCAGCTTTATTATTATTATTATTATTATTATTATTATTATTGGATTATATATCAATATCAATGAGGACGACATATTTGTGTAGGTCGGATATAATTATTAGGATATAATAATTATCGTCATTTTAATAATAATATAAGATAGCATATAATAATAATAATAATAATAATAATAACCACTAGCTTTTCTAAACGATCACCATGAGGTATAGCTTATATGGACCGTTAACCATCAACATATTGAACCAAAGGACCTGCAGGACATTTTTGACCACCAAACCAGATTTCAGAATGAAATCATACAAATGTTCCCACAAATCAATAAGCTAAACCCGTCTTTTACCAATCGGTAGTTGTTGGTTTAGGACTCGGAGGGATATCCTGTCAGGTGCAACCTTTATTTTATTAGACCTAACCTTATAATTCCTATAACCTTAACCTCAGTAAAACGGTGCCTAAACCTAACCTCATTCCTAAACTTAACCCCAGTATAAACAATGCCTAAGCAGCCTAACCCTAAACGTATTCCGACCTAACCTTATTCTCAGTCAAACAAAATAAAGAATACAAGAACCGCCCCACCGAGTGGTCGGCGGGATAAAAAAAAGCGGGCCATATGGATTTGGATTATGGGCGACCTACGGTATATACCTGTTATACTCGACAGCAAACCATCAGTGCCACTTTACGATGTGGACATTTATTTTGAATGCATGCATATAAATTCATGTTATTGTTCAAATTACATAGCCTACAATTATCGGTCGTTTATGTTTCCAATTGTGCATCGTAAATAGGCATATTCCAGGCTACTGCGGCCTGATACATTTTAGTATTTTTGTTTAATATTATAATATTTACGATTTGTGAACTTCTAAACTTAATCATATATATGCCTAGCAGTGGTTTTCAACCAGTGGTCCGGGGACCACCAGTGGTCTTTGAGGCGGTTCCAGGTGGTCCCCAGCTAAATGATAGAGAGTTGGTAACCAAATGAACCCTTAATTGGATCTTTAACTCTTGAGAGTGTAAAATGAAACTACGGGTCCATTTGGTTTCATGTTACGCTCTCAAGAGTTAAATTATTGTTTAAAATCTGCATACTTAATTTACAAGAAGTCTACACAAAGAGTGAATGTATAAGAACTGTTATTTTGAGCAACGTATATATGTTTGCCTATTGTGAACAAAATCTTATCCAACAACAGCAAAATACTCTTTTTTTGGCCGGGTATGCAGGCTAAATGTCATCAAATGGTGGTCCGTGGCTCAAATGCTGAATAAGTAACGGGCCTTGATATGAAAAGGGTTGAAAACCACTGATATATAGAATCAAAGTGCGCCGAGAGTTTCTCAGCCAGATTGGAGGGGCTTGTATCCCATTAGCACTCTTACGCCACCTTTTGACTATAATGCAAGTGTGCCACTATGAAAGCTCCAGATTATAATGTGATTGAATCATAATGCTTTTGAAATGGGCCCTTTATTTATAATTAATGTGTGTAGTATTTAATTATATTGATTCTCAATATAAACTGTTATTTGTCTATTTATTTATTTGTATTTAAAAAACATACATGGCTATTAGTCCTATTTACAACAGTGGTCGATGTATTTGGATATTTATATTCATGATAATTCATACTTGTACTTTGTATTGTTGTAGCATATACTATTGCATGGCATGCTTGCAGATTCATAATTTGACTAATTATTTTAAAAATCGTATTAATTGTTCAAAAATAGCAGATCTATATAGCTCTTAACTTTCTGCACTATGTTGTGATCTTTAGCCTATTTCTGAATTAAAAAAGGTATAAATATGGCTTATTAAGTGGTTAATGATATAAATGATTATAGTCCAATATGATTCTAAAATGCAGCATTATGCATAATGAATGAAAGTAGAATAGAATAGACCGTTGCCTTACTATATACAGTTATCACCCATCCTTATGGTCATGCCTTGTGACATCACGCCTCCATATATGGTCACGCCTCATGACATCACGACTCCATATATGGTCACGACTCGTGACATCACTCCTTGTGACACGTCACACCACCATATATGGCTATCTCCATGATCGATCACGACACTGAACTCAACATACATGGAGAAGACTGGATCATCACCTAGATCTGCATAATACGGAGCCGGCCAGCAATATACATCTGACCTCAAACCTCAAACCCTTGGCTTAGATCTCCACTGACCTGTTCTGACATTTCCATATGTTGATCTGACTCAAAATTAAACGTTTTGCTGTAGGCCTATAGTTTCGTTTAAATGCTGAATCCATAGTTTTACATGCTTAATTAATAGTTTTACATGCTGAGTTCATAGTTTCACGTTTGTTTTGTTTTATCTTATTGTGAAGAGATCGGCCACCGGGTCGGAAGTCGTATTGTTTGTTCGGTTGTTGACTGTGTGCTAGCCTAGCCTAGCATGGTGCTGTCTACCATAGACTTAGAAATAAGGGTATCTATGCTTTATTTAACTATAAGAAACTAAACGTTTCGTCCACCATGAGTTCCGATGAGGACAGACACGGGACAAAAAGAGCGGCTTCTCCCTCTCAGGTGTGTAGACTAGTCAACACAATGTCAACTTTATCATTATTATTACTGTAATACTGGTCCGTGGACCGTTAGCCTGGAGGCTAGGCTATAGGCTAGCGCTGCACTCACATTGATTATAAACACAATAACACATACACGCGATACTGTTTTATATTGGATATTATTATGACGATGATACCCGGTACGTAATATCATGTTACGATATGGCCCTGGATTAAGAATGTCATAGATTTCTTTTGTTTATTTTTCTGAAATTGTATCTGAGTCGGGCTATTTTCCCCAAATAGTGTTTGAAGTTCCGTGTTTACGGTCCGTGCATCTCCATATAAATGTACAAATTCCAAATATAATGTGCCTACCCCAAAGCCACTGGTGATAACTGAGCATACGGGCACTTCGTCGTCCGTAATATTCCGTTTCGTTTGGTAAATGAGTGTTTTAATCTCGTCTGTGCCTGAATACCATTGCATACATTGAATGTAATGCCGAACTTCACCTTATGCGCCCTGCCACCACACCCGTTGAGGAATACAGGGAACGTCCGACACAGACGACATTTAAAACACTTCTTTATTAAACATGAAACAATATGGAATATTATAGAACACAATTGGCCCCGTATGTTCGTGTAACATCCGAGGCTTTTGGATATAAAGCACTTCTTCATCATGGACATGTGCGGGCTTTAAACACAGGCCCCCAGAACCTAATTGCAGAAGTGTCCAATACGGTCATATAGATACACTAATGTCAGAATCGAAAAAATAAATCGACATAGGCCTACAGTCTTGATCCAAGGTTAACAACGTTAACATAAGCCTGACAAAAATAACAATATTTAATTAATCTTGCTCATCGCACATCTCAAGTTGTAGGCTATTGTGTTTGTCTCAGTGATGTAAAGCCAGTCAACTATTACACCATCTCAGTGTAATATATAATTGGTGTAAACTATTAAATATGTTTTGGGTGTGTGTTGATCACCTGTTCAACATTCCGACCTGATTTTATATATTGTTATACCATGGTGGTGTACAGTGCCAACTAAAGTCTCTTTAATGTTTATGTTGTACTATTATATTACATTAGTCAGTTATTTTCAGGTGTGAGGGTATAGTGTGCTGATGTACAGTAGATGTAACGCTAGGTTTTGTGAACAGGAGGACGACGATGGCTCAAGCCAGTGGGCTGCAGCTGCAGCCGATCTCGGGAGTGATGCAAGGAGACAGAAGTTCTTGCGGCTGATGGGCGCCGGAAAGGTATGTTGGCTTTGTTTGTTGCAGACCATAAAGATATATGACATACAGTACATGTCCCCCACCTGGTCATCAGGTTAATATCAAAATACTGATATATTTATTGATTTCAGCTGTTAAAATTCCAAACATGCAAGCATGATCCGCTTAATTAGTTCAGTCTTCTACGCCGACACGTTGTGAGCTTGTAGATCAGCTATTTTAACTATTTTTGTATGTTTTTCAAAATAGTAAAAAATGGCAAATAAGTTTAGGGATAAGGGCCGTAACACATGTGCACGCGCAAACACACACACAGCGCACGCATTGCTTCTTTGTAGCTCTCTCCAATCCATCATGCCGACCATAGGGAGGACCCAGGTAATAATGATGTAACATAATGTTTTTCTAAGCTGTTGTTGTACAACAGCACTGATCATTAGGTGTTTTTTTGTTAACTCTTCTCAGAAAGAGCATCCTGGAAAGCTCATCATCGGAGACCACAAGTCCACCTCCCATTTCCGCAGTGGTATGTGTATCTGATGTACTACTAATACACCAAGCAGTGGTATGTGTATCTGATGTACTACTAATACACCAAGCAGTGGTATGTGTATCTGATGTACTACTAATACACCAAGCAGTGGTATGTGTATCTGATGTACTACTAATACACCAAGCAGTGGTATGTGTATCTGATGTACTACTAATACACCAAGCAGTGGTATGTGTATCTGATGTACTACTAATACACCAAGCAGTGGTATGTGTATCTGATGTACTACTAATACACCAAGCAGTGGTATGTGTATCTGATGTACTACTAATACACCAAGCAGTGGTATGTGTATCTGATGTACTACTAATACACCAAGCAGTGGTTCCAAAACCTTTTCATGTCAAGGACCCCCAAATTGACACTTATTAGTCCGCGGACCCCCATCTGAAAAGATATGCCAGGGACCCCCATATAAGAAGATTTTTACGGCTCTAGCAGTGATTCTCAACACGCTTAATTTCAAGGACCCCCAGTTTGACATGCATTAGGCTACGGACCCCCATTTAATGGCATTTCTATCTCTCAATCTCAATTGATATTGTATAACCACTGTTAGTTAACAGGTTAATTTGGTTCTATTTGTACACTCAGAGTTAGAGCCATAAGGGTCCATTTGGTTCCTAACTATCCATCATAGCTGTGGGACCCCTTGGAACTCCCTCAAGGACCCCTGGGGGTCTCCGGACCCCACTTTAGGAACTTCTGTACTAATACACCAAGCAGTGGTATGTGTTTCTGATGATGCTAGAATACAACAAAATGTCTATTTGGCCTCAATGTTTGACACTGATTGATGCAAGCCTATAAACACAAGTCATATTTAGTTTTAAAGGAAGAGAACATGGTCAGATTTTGATATAGAGAAATGTAAACTTATTGTAAAAATGTAATTGGTATATATTGTAAATGGCACAACATGACTTGATCTAAAAGGGTTAAAAAGACACTTTTAATATAAGCAGCAATAGAGTTTGAACACTGCTAATCGGTAACGCTGCTCACTGTTGGTGTGCTGTCTCCCCCTGCAGGCCAAGAGGAGCAGAAGATGAGCTGTGAGCTGGAGATGCAGTACCAGCAGGGCATGGAGGGAAAACTGTCCGGACGGAACCGCAGGCACTGTGGACTGGGCTTCAATGAGGTGAGGACGAAACCACGGACACCGGACTGAGCTTCAATGAGGTGAGGATGGACTGGACTGGGCTTCAATGAGGTGAGGATGGAATGGACTGGGCTTCAATGAGGTGAGGACGAACAGGAAAGGAATATGGCAGAGGAAAGCAAGGAGTTGAGAGAGGAAAACACTCAGATGGTACTCCCAGAGAGTAGAATCACGAAGACGTCCGACACGCGTTACCCTAATTCTATGTCCTAACTATTACTCAAAGTATTATTTTAACACCATAGATTTCACTGTGTAGTTTAGGAATGGAACACATTGATGAAGTTCCCAAAATCAGTGGTTAAATGATTTGCCTCTTTAAAATGTGGGTTTACGATAGTGACTCAGTTGATGGCAAGCCAAAAATATTGGATGTGGAGTAGTGAGTGATAATTCAATTGTCTTGGCTGCAGCCTCAAAATGTTATGCATTGAGAATACTTTTAATAAAGGCTGTGTGGAAGATGTTTGTATCTGTATGTACTGACAAATAAACTTTGATTCTTCAAAATCAATCACAATGTCAATACAAGAATAACTTTCAGTGAATATTACAGTTTAGTTGAGTGAAATATTAAGATGACAAATCCTAATGTCTTTCACCTTTTACCTCTGCTCCCTCACTTCAGGAGCCTGAGCCCTTCTCTTCCCTGCCGCCGGAAAGTCAGACAAATCCAGCTGAGCCAGATAAATCCACCAGCCCGAGAGAAGTGGAGCCCTCGGAAGCGCAGGAAAAACCCCAGAGCGACAAACCTGAGCCAAGCCAGACCTCGGACCAGGCCTCTGAGCAGACCTCGGACCAGGCTTTGGACCGAGATTTGGACCAGGTCCAGCCTGACACGCCACCACAAACAAAAAAGGAGCGTAAACCTGTCAAAATGTCTTTTGTCAAGTCAACATAGTACTGTGTGTGTGTTACTGTATGTGTGTGTGTGTGTGTGTGTGTGTGTGTGTGTGTGTGCGTGTGCGTGTGTGTGTGTGCAGGCATAGGGTGGTGAGGAGTTACTTTTTTATGTAACCTTGAAACACAGATTTGTACATTTCAGTTGTGCATTTTGATGGAATTTATTTTGTTTTGGCAGTATTTTCGGAAGTAACCTCTGTCACAGGCAGCCATTCACTGATAAGGTGAAGAGAGTGCAAATTGGTTTTATTTTTTAAATGTGTCAAAAACTGAAGTGAAACTGAAGTGTATTTGACAAGCCAGTTCAGATCAGACATTGGTGATGAGACTGACCTGTTTCAGAATGCTGTAGTGTAGAGAAACATGCTAGTGGTCTGAACTAGACCTTCTCAGGACATCTGAAGCCAGTTGTGATTGTTAATAAGCCTGTCAATTGACATATAGATTGCATCAGAAACTTGTTCACATTGCTGTAACCAATAGAAAATAAATAAAATTCAATAAAAGAACAGCCTAGTGTCTAAATAGTCTCACATAGCCAGATGTATAAGTCTAGGCTATAGCTATAACTTGAAAACATTTTACAGAGTTTAAAAATAACTACATTGCAGAACCTTTAGGGTATACAAATCCACAGAGGGGTGCCCTGGGCGCGGCCATTACTGAGGTGTAATCCATGGAGCAGGTGCTCCGTAGGCCAGGTGTGGCTGATCAGTGCTGCTGTGCTTAATGGTACACCTCAGTAATGGCCGCTCCCAGGCAACCCTCTGTGGATTTGTCTATAGTCCTTCATATTGGGACCGTATCAGGATTGGTTTTCAAAGACCTGGCTATGATAACAGCTGGCTGTACAAGAAAAGAATGATGGATTCTTGCCAGACGATGCAAGAGAGATGCAAGGATGGAACTTGCTGTTGAAATCAAAAGGCCAAAGCCAAAT
This sequence comes from Protomyctophum parallelum, assembly GCF_964188405.1. Taxonomy (NCBI): domain Eukaryota; kingdom Metazoa; phylum Chordata; class Actinopteri; order Myctophiformes; family Myctophidae; genus Protomyctophum; species Protomyctophum parallelum. Next base: position 13,229,085 of record NC_139700.1, read on the forward strand.
TCCAATACCTAAAATATCAGCCACTCGTTCGCTCACACTGTATTGTTCACACTGTTACGGTGAAATTGGTGACCTGCTGAAATATGTGACAAAAGTGTCCGAGCGGTATTCAGGCAACATATCTAAAGACCTCCATGTAAGTTATGTGAAGTCCACAGGTGGCATATTTCGGCAGGTCACCAATGTCACCATAACACCACCATGCTGGAGTATGATTGAGTGAGTGTCCAAGATTTGGGGTATTGGAATTTGGCTCAAGAGAAGACACGTCAGTGCAGAGGATTGTGGCCGTTTGGGGAAAAGTTCAGAAGGCCCTCACCCGGCCCAATAATGTCGCCCAGAGGAGCCCCACAATTATGATCCTGAGACGTCTTTGTGGATGTCCCAGGACACCCACAAAGACGAAATAGTTGGGTTTTATGTGTTCGTGCTTGTCTCCTTGATGTGAACAGGACAATTGATTGATTTGTTTTTTTACATTTTGAATGTTTGAGTTTACAGTTTCATTCAGTTTCATCACCAATCTTTGATCTAAACTGGCTTTAAGTGTAATAATGGTTAGGCTTTGCTGGACGGTGAACTGACTGGCTTACTATGACGGTGTAACATTGTTCAGCCAACATTATCACAGATGGGAACCCTGTGTGCACTATGGATTTTCATCCAATGAAACAATACTTCCCTGCCAGTCCGCAGGTGTGATATACCTGTCTGAAAACCAATAAAGGGAAGTACTGTACCACAGATCTCAGTTTGGTGATGTTATTTTAAGCATGGAAGCATTTGTATAATAACTAAAGTAAACATAATTTCTGGGTGGATTCAAATGACAGTCAGTTGGTATCTGGCTCAATATTCCAAGATTCAAAATGTTATACTTAATGTTTCAGGCTGCTATGCATAAAACAGTGCACAAACAATTTGTGCAACATATGTCAATTTAGATTTTTTTTTACATTATATAAATAGCTCAAAGTATCACAATTATTGTCTCCACCAGGCCGAAGGCATGGGGAGAGAGTATGTTTTGCACTCCGTCCGTCCGTGTGTGTGGGTGTGTCCGTCTGGACAGCTAATCTCTGGCACCGTTGGCTTGATCTTAGCCATACTCTGCACACACACTCCCTGAATGCCACAGCTGAACCTCTGCCCCAAGGTGTTCACATTGGTCTCTTATAGCGCCACCAGGAGGCCTCTGTGCAAAACAATTTTTTGGACAGTACATATACAGACTTTGTCCAAACATCACACAAATTGGTACACAGTCTCTCTAGAGCCATTCACGAAACGGGTCTTTCAGACAAATCACGAAAACATTGTGTGATTTCCGTGAAATTGTGCATGCACATTCCCACTAGGCAGAGGAAGAAATGCCACTGGAACATTTTCAACTCAGCCTCATGGAGGCACTATAACTGGCCAATAAGTGTTTTTACCTCAGATCTGTGTATAACTTTGTATGCACACTTCCTAGAGGGCAAGGAAAAACCTTTGCCTGGAATATTTCACATCTGCTTGTTATAGCGCCACCAGGAGGCCAACATATGTAATACACATTTTCTAATATTACTCCTAATCTTATCCACATTTCACGCAAATTGGTACACATGCTCTCCATAGTCATGTGATCAAGACGGGTTTGTTTGATTTCTCATAATCCATCCTGATTTGCTACGATTGGCTTCTAAAGTTTTTAGGAGTAGCCCGTTTTGTACATATCACCACAACGCATGCATATTCCCACTAGGCTGAGGAAGAAATGCCACTTGACAGTTTTCAAATCGGCTACAACAGGCCAAGTCACGACACACACACACACACAGGGTTTGATGAGGTCAGATCAACATAATATGGAATGTCAGAACAGGTCAGCTCCGTATATGGAGATGTAAGGGTGGCAGCGGGGGAAGTGTCTTGAGTGTACAGCGTGGGTTTGAGGAGGTCTGGCCATATATGGAGCGTGTCTTGAGTGTACAGGGTTTGATGAGGTCAGATCAACTTGAGTTGAGCAGTACTCAACTTGGTTGAGTACTGCAACATACGGTTGCAGTAGCCTACTGTTGAGTTCCAAGGATTTACTCATGACGTTACAGTCAAACACAATGTTGGCCATCGCACCAACACTGACGTACTCTTTATAATCGTGACAGTCCTTGTAAATTTCATTCAAGAAACATTACTTCTAGTAGGTACAACTAGCTAGAGTTGAATACCACACAAGCATAATTATACATTATTATAAATAATTATCTTACTGTATTACAAGTGTGATTTAAAAAAAGCTAGGGAGGAAATCATATTTTGTTAAAATAGTTTATTTTCAAAAGCGTCACCATTATTGATCTGTTTGTGCTTGAATTATTACTGTAAGTGTGTTATGCATAATAACATTGTGTTTACAGGGGGAATCCTTGCATTTCACAGCAGTGTTAAAGTTATAAAAACATACAATCTGGTGTATGAACATCAAACAAAAATATATTATCATAAATACAGGTTTCATGTATGAATGTATTCATTTGCTGTCGTTAAATATAATCATTGGCTTTAAACGTGTCAGTCATTAATTAGTTCACTCTCCAAAATCTAGAAACCATATGTGGCACAGAGGCTGAAGGTAAAGGTTGTTAATGTTCAGTGTTATAAAATCACCATCATTTATGTCAACACAAGTGTTATAACTCACCATATGTCGACAGAAGTGTTATAACTTATGTCAACAGAAGTGTTATAACTCACCATATGTCAACAGAAGTGTTATAACTCACCATATGTCAACAGAAGTGCAGAAGCAGAAAAGCAACAGTTTGATTTACACACGCACTCATTTTCAACCTATTCTTATACAGTATATCGGGGGTCATCAATGTGTCCGTGGCAAAAGACTTGAGTTGTCTGTGGCAAATGTTAGATTTACACACCATTATAATGTTCTTATAGTTTCATCATAATACCGAATTACTGAATGTCGACAATTTAGGTTAACTTCATAATATGATTTACTACAACAGAACATTAGTAGGAGTCAACTTGTAATAGTCGTTCACAAATGCTATTTGCAAGGACCCCCTTATAACTTTGAAAGTGTACAAATGGAACACCATTTGAACAGTCTCAGAGTTACAGACCCGTTATCGTCATTCAGGGCTAGTTCGTTATGTGTTTCTGGTGATATTGTCCACACATTTTGTATGTCTATAGCAAACATTTAATTTGGACAAAAATGTCCACCACAAGTCAGCATGGAGATGAACCATGCAGTATTCTGGTCCTTACTAATGCTCATCACTCTGTGTCTTATTGGTGGGATATGGACATTTCTTATTGGTGGGCTGTGGACAGTCTGCGTCTTATTGGTGGGCTGTGGACAGTTCTTATTGGTGGGCTGTGGACAGTTCTTATTGGTGGGCTGGGTGGACAGTTCTTATTGGTGGGCTGTGGACAGTTCAGCATGACTGAAATAGAAGCCCTTGTTCTAGCATTATTTTGTTTTTAAATGATGATCTGGGACAGAAACCGAGTCGACAGAAGTTGTACCATCTTATATGAGCATCAAGTTGAAAATGGGGTGAAGTAGTCCTTCAGGTATTAAAACAGTGTTTGGGTTCCTTCATTTCTCTTTCTGTCACTCACACGGTTAAACTCGTGTCACACTCCCATTCCACGTCACGGTTGGCACAATGATCCTTTTCTTTGGGTCAGCGCTCAGAGGCAGCTTTGGCTAAAAGATAAATAAAAACAAAACACATTTGGATAGGTTACATTTGAGTCTGATGGTGGTCGATATGTCAGTCCGACCACCTGAGTCATAGTAGGCCTACTCTTAAAGTATCCAAGGTCCACCTGAGTCATAGTAGTGTATGATATAGTATGATGATGATGATGATGATGATGATGATGATGATATCAAAAGTTTTTTCTTTTTAAATAAAAATAAATCTAATAATTGATTTACAAACTAATCAAAAAGATTCCATAAATAAAATAATAATTAATAAGTAGTGAAAATAGCCAATCTACAAGCTCACAGCACGTGTAGTGGACTTGTAGATCTACCACACCTGGTCAAGTAATTTCCCCAAATTCAAGGTACCAAAAGTTAACTCTGAACTTGGTAGATCTGCTTTTAGCTTCTGTGGCCCTAATAAATGGAATGACCTGCAAGCCTTTTAAATTGACCACATTGGTACCCTTGAGTCGTTTTAAAACCTTGGTGAGCATACAGACCCCCACAATATATAACAGTTGGCTTTTTATTTGTAAACCTATGTAATTCACATGTATACCTTTAGTTTTTTTCTTTCCCTGATCTTCTGATGTATTGTGATGTTTTTCTATATGATATTGTATTACTCGATGACACTGAAAATGAGTTTAATTACTCTGTGTTATTTCGAGAATAAACAAAACTTGAATGAATGGTTAACATTTCA